>NW_006201399.1:80455-86260 GCF_000334495.1 Tupaia belangeri chinensis | reverse complement strand
AGAGAGAAGAGGATAAAGACAGCAGTGAACAATAGAGAGGCAGGATGTTAATGAGAAATAGATATGGTTTATTACCTGTTGATGATGACGTGTATAGTATTCTCAACTGAACCGGTCTGGGAAGTATTTCATGATGGGTGAAGTCTTTAATAAGCAGAATGAGAAATAGTGATTGATTGTTTAAAAAAAATGATAATAATAATTATTGGGAAAAGCATGGAAAAGATATTGAATGATAAAGCGGGGAGATTGATATCTCTGTATTGACTGACATGCATGGCATTCCCTTTTGAAAAAGCAATGGAAGTCAATGTAAAGTTATATGTAATCTAGTGTAATAGAAAGAAGATTATGATGATGATAATAAAATAAAATTAAAAAAAAAACTTTATGTTAAATAAAATAAGTCTGAAACAAAAGGCTACTAACTACATCGTTTCATTTACATATTATGAAAAAAAAGGAAAAATATGGAGACAGAAATCAGATCCTGGTTGTCGAGGACTGGAGGTAAGGGAGTAGATTTACTACCAAGCATCACTCCTTTGGGTATGAGATGTAGTCTACATCTCAATTGTGGTGGTGGTTAAATGACTGTATATTTGTCAAAATTTGATCAAACCATATATTTTAAGAGAGTTTATTTTATTTGCCAAAAGAGCTTAAATGGAAAATAAATAAAGAGAAAGAGAAAATACTCTGTATTGAAAAGGATGTGGAGAAATCAAAGCCCTTATATATTCCTGACTGTGGTGTACATTTTTAAACTGTTACAACCATTTTAGAAAAGTATTTGAGAGTACCTACTAAATATAAATGTATGTCTGCCTTACAACCAACAAATTCATCTTCTGCATACATATCTAACAGAAATGTATATATGTAATCAAAAACATAGCTGCACAAAAGTGATTCAAAGAGCAAGAGACTCAGCGTTGTTGGTGTAGGTGGTAACATACTGAACTGCAGTGCTAGATGCCACATGGCCAACCACTAGCTTGGACACCCAGTCAACCT
Organism: Tupaia belangeri chinensis; assembly: GCF_000334495.1. Classification (NCBI taxonomy): domain Eukaryota; kingdom Metazoa; phylum Chordata; class Mammalia; order Scandentia; family Tupaiidae; genus Tupaia; species Tupaia belangeri. Next base: position 85,243 of record NW_006201399.1, on the reverse strand, counting down.
AAGAACATGCTGGGCACACTCAGGGTTATCCAAGATCCTAATGAGCTGAAGGGATGGGGAAAGGAGGTTACACCATGATGAGACCCTGTTAAAGGTGCCTGTTTCTCTCTCTCTCTCTCTCTCTCTCTCTCTCTCTCTCTCTCTCTCTCGTATGAGTACACATTCTCTCTCATGAATAAAATAAACTAAAATAAATAGAAAACCTCAATAAACCAGAAATTAAATGAGTAGTTAGAAATTTACACCAGATACAGTGTGGGAAAGGGTAGGTGAAGGAGGAGAGAGTCTGAGGAAATATATTAAGGAGAAAAATAGAGGCAAGGCATTTATGGGACAAAGAAATGGGTTATTGAAGATAACATGTATAGTATTCTCAGCTGGACTAGTGAGAAATGTATACATGTTGTAATATTCACTTTGCAAGCTAAGTGACATACATCATTGAATGTATAAAACAAATTGAAATAAAAATACATTTAAAAAAGAAATTCTTTCCTAAATGAAAATACCAGATCCAAACTTTTATTCTCAAGTTTCACCATACATTCCAGCAGCAAATAATGCTCCAATATTTTGCAAACCATTTTTAACAAGGAAAATATCGGAAAGGAAAATTTTGGACTATCTCACTTATGACTAAAACTTAGCAAATTAAGCCTAGCAAAGTATAGAAAAAAAATAATTTTGGTTTAGCTCAACAATGAAAGATAGCATTAGAAAATCAAAAGGCAACATTAGAAAATTAAAAAATGTAAATCATCATTAACAGATGAAAAGATAAAAATCATCTGATCATCTCAGTAGATAAAGAAAAACATTCAATAACTTTCAACCTATATTCATGATAAAGACTTTCTGCAAGTTAGGAATAGAAGAGAAATTTATTAATAAATGTACCATAATTAATACAATTTGCATACTCTTGGATATTTAGAGTCTTTTCTTTTGCTTTGTTTTATTTTGCTATTATAATTTATGTTGTGATGAACACTTTTGTGCATGTTAAGTTGCCTAACCTATCTGTGTCTCAATTAATAGGATGGAAATAAGACAGCATCTAACTTATGGGGCTATGGTGAGAATTGAATAAGATGTTAGATTTAGCTCTTAGGGAGAATAGAGAGAAAAGTGTGGTTTATAAATCTGAGAAAAACTTGTAACATATTTACCTGATGGTAGATGTCTCACAGCACACCACAGGATCAAGTCAGAAGTGACTCTGTCAAAAATAAAGAAAGTTATTGTCATAGGTCATCAGGAATAAAGGATGTAATATCTGAAGAATGCAATCAGTAATAGGGACTGTTGTGTGCTTTAGGATTCCCTTGTATCATTGGAGATCTTCTGCCTATCCATGCTTCCATCTCTCTAATAAACCTTACTCTCTTCATCTGCCTGTGGTCTATAACACTTTGTTGCTACAGCAGCCAGTGATAATTCTAAATTTGAAGTATGATAAAAAGCCCAGTCTCTATGACACGCTTGGTAGCAGATCAGACTGCAGAGCTGAAAGCCACATACCAACTATGGCTTAAGTCTCAGTCCAGTAAGACTGAAAATACATCTGGCACGTGCATCCATGTCCGGGATTTTAGCAGGCTAAGATATTGGAGGACAGAATCAGGGTGTGACCAAGCTCTGTGGAGTGTAAAGGGTTCATTTCTCTCTCTCTCTCTCTCTCTCCTCTCTTCCCTCATGCATGCACGCATGCACTCTATCATGACTGATAAATTAATCAATCAATTAATTAATCAGGGCATGACCCTTTCCTGAAACCCTACCCATAATTTCTCCTGGCCCTTTGTATAAGAGCCAAACTCTTGGCCATGCTTTGTAAGACCTTTCATCATCTGATGCCCACCTCTACCTCTGGCCTGGTCTCCTATCTTTATACTACTCTACACTCCAGAAACTCTGGACTTCCTCCACTCTCAGCTTTTATACATAATGTTCCCTCTGCCACAGCTACCTGTCCTTCCTCCTCATACTCTTCCACCTGAATAATTCTTATTTGTCCTTCAATTTTCCACTTAAGTATCACTTCTTCAGTTGGTATCTGCTCCCCTTGACCATCCTGAGCTCTTTTATGTACACTCTCAAAGAAGCCTGCACTTTTTCTTTTTTTAAAATTTTTTATTTTTAATTAATTAATTTTATGTTCATTCACTGAGCATAGTCGCAGCACATAAAATGTGATTTCCCAACCAGAATATACTGTATAGTGGCTTAATCATACATGTTATCATCGATAATTTTCCATTTCTAGTTTCATATATATATATGTACATATATATATGTATATTTTTTTTCTCCCTATTTCTCACCCTTTGCCATTTCTTACCCTCCTCCCACACTATCTCTGGTGTCTACAGTTGATTTCCATTCTTTTTCTTTTCCCCACATTTTATTGATTCACAAAATATCTTAAATAATGTAACTACGTTTAATAGAAAAGTCAGCTGATATATACATATCTGTGAATACATATCTGACTTTAGGCATAAAACTGTGAGTAGAAAGAATATGCAATAAAGTAGCACCTAGCTGATGCTATATAGCTTACTGTAGTCATTAAATAGGTATTTTTAAATATATTTTTAATTTCAAGAAAAGTAGTTTTAACTTCAATAAATCAAAATCAAGCAAAAGCAAAGAGAGCTTTGCTTAAAACTTAAAGCCAGGAAACAGGTTAGGATTCTATTCAAATAGTAGATACATGAACCTATCGGCAGCTCACGACAAGACAAAGATCCCTGAATCTGGAATAAAAAGCCTAGAAGAAAATCAGTAATGTTTTAGTCAAAAGTCATCAGATTCTATTTCATCAGTTGAGTCTCATCTACCAGTTAAGTCTCATGTACTTCATCTATCTTTTGTTGTGGTCTGATCTTACCGATTAAATTCTGGGATATAAAATTCAATTTCAGACTTGCTCCTACCATTAAGTTGGCAATTTTTTTTAAGAATTATTTAATTTTATTTATTCATTCATTTTTTTATTTTTAATTTGACCATAGAGAGACAGACACAGAGAGAGAGAAGGCAAGCTACCAGGTCTGGGACTTGAACCGTGGTCAGCTATGTGGGCATGTCCAGTACCTTAACCACCACTCCACCCACTGGTCCTGAAGTTGGCAATTTTCTTAGTTGTTTTTGAATTCTTATTTCTTTGTGTCTGTATTTAGTTCTCCTGGTATAGCACTCCTTTCAGAATTTCTTGGAGAGCTGGTCTGGTATTGGTAAATTCCTTCAGATCTTGTTTATCTGAGAATGTCCTTGTCTTTTCTTCCCATATGAAGGATAATCTTGCCGGGTACAGTATTGTTGGTTGAAACCGCTTTTCCCTTAACACTTTGAATATATTTTCCCATTCTTTCCTTGCTAGCATTATTTCCAATGAGAAGTCCACTGTGAGCCTGATGGGATATCCTTTGTAGATAACTTGATGTTTCTCTCTTGCCAATATTAGTATCATGTCTTTGTCTGTGGTTTTGGTCAATCTGGGTATAACATGTCTTGGAGAATATCTTATTGGGTTGATTCTATTTGGGGTTCTTTGTATTTCTTGGGTCTGGATTTTTGAATGTCTCTTAAATTTAGAAAATTTTCTTCTAGGATTTCATGGAATAGATTATCAATGCCCTTACTAGTTGCTGCACCTTCTGGGATACCAATTATCTGGATGTTGGGACATTTGATGGTATCTAGTATTTATTGTATATTCTCATTTTGGGGGGCAACTTTCTCATTTTTCATGGTGAATTTTTCTAGGCCAGCAATTCTATCTTCTACATCTGAGATTTGATTTTCTGTATGATCTAGTCTGCTTTTAATACTTTCAAGGGACTTTTTGACTTCCTGTATTATAGTCTTCATCTATAAATAACAGTTCCATCTGATTCTTTTTTATGGTGTATATTTCCTCTTTCAGATCTTGCAAGAACTTCCTCACCTCCTGGAACTCATCAGCTCTCTCTTCTGCCTCTTCTGCAGTTCATTCTCTCTTCTCTTCCATCTCTGTTAGCTTTGTCATTATAAATATTCTAAATTATTTTTCTAACATTTCTATGAGTTCCATTATACTGTCTGAGGATGAAGAGGAGTTATTCTTTTCCATTGGAGAAGAGGCACTTTCTTGCTTTCTCATATTTCTTGTGACCCTGTGGTGATTTCTAGTCATCTGATTGATTGTGCATTTCTTCCAAAATCTTGAAGTTTAATCTGAGCATTCAGAGGCATGCACAAGGAGGTGATCTGCAATCTCTATTTCATTCCATTTTTCACACTTTGTGTGTCAGATACAGTGGGAATTGAGGAATATTCTGACCTTAATCATATTCAGATGTTTGGATACTGTTTACTTTTACCTGTGTAGACACTCAGTGAATGGAGGCTGAGCAGCCAAGGAATGAACTTAAAGGAAAAATGAAAAGAATTAGAGAAGAGGAAAGAAGAAGAAGAAGAAAGGAGGAGGAGAAGAAGAAAGAAGGAAAGAAGAAGAAAGAAGAAGAAAGAAAAAAGACAATAAAAAATTTTATATTTTAACTTTAAAAAGCAAAAAATTAAAGCAATATTTCACAGCTCAAGTTCAGTGGCTATCTCAGGATGTGCCTGGCGTTTTACCTTTTCTAAAAGGGAGGGGGAAAGGCACAAATTATCACAATAAAAGACGGACTTGAGAGCCCAGAGAATATTTTACCTTAAAAATAATTTTTTTATAAATGAAAAGACATGGGGAGATACAGAGAAACAGAGAGAGACAGAGAGACAGAGAGAAGGATAAAGAGG
>NW_006201399.1:42000-78798 GCF_000334495.1 Tupaia belangeri chinensis | reverse complement strand
GGAGGCTGAGTAGCCAAGGAATGAACTTAAAGGAAAAATGAAAAGAATTAGAGAAGAGGAAAGAAGAAGAAGAAGAAAGGAGGAGGAGAAGAAGAAAGAAGGAAAGAAGAAGAAAGAAGAAGAAAGAAAAAAGACAATAAAAAATTTTATATTTTAACTTTAAAAAGCAAAAAATTAAAGCAATATTTCACAGCTCAAGTTCAGTGGCTATCTCAGGATGTGCCTGGCGTTTTACCTTTTCTAAAAGGGAGGGGGAAAGGCACAAATTATCACAATAAAAGACGGACTTGAGAGCCCAGAGAATATTTTACCTTAAAAATAATTTTTTTATAAATGAAAAGACATGGGGAGATACAGAGAAACAGAGAGAGACAGAGAGACAGAGAGAAGGATAAAGAGGTATCCCTACTCACTAGAAATGAATCTGGAGGGAGAAGTCTCAGCAGAATATCTTCATTTTTTGGTCCCTGAAAGCAATATTTCACAACTCAAGTTCAGTTGCCTTTTTTTTTTTTCCATCCACAACCACTAATCTTTCTGTTTATTCTGGACATGTCATATGAATGGAATCACATAATGCATAATCTTTTGTGACTGGTTTCTTTCATTTAATAATATTTTCAATATTCAGCCATGTGTAGCATATCCCAATCCTTCATTCCTTTTTAATGCCAAATAATATTTTATTGTATGACTATACCATATACTTATCTACTTATCAGCTGATGAGCATTTGGACTGTTTCCATTTTTTTGGCTTTTACGAATGCTAATGCTATGAACATTCATGTACAAGTCTTTTACAGACACATTTTCAATTCTCTTGGTTACAGACCTCAGAGGAGAATTGCTAAATTATATGGTAGCTTTTTTTTTTACTTTATTTATTTTTAATTTGACCAGAGACAGAGAGACAGACAGACAGACAGACAGACAAAGCAAGCTGCCAAGTCTGGGACTCAAACCATGGTTGGCCATGTGGAAGTCCAGTGCCTTTAACCACCACACCACTTGCTGGCCCCAGTAACTTTATATTTAACCTTCTGAGGAGTGATAGTCTGTTTTCCAAACTGGCTGTTCCATTTTATATTTCCGCTAGCAGGGTTCCAATGTCTCTATCTTCACCACATTTGTTATTATTTACCTTTTTAATAATAGCCATTCCAGTGGATTTGAAGTAATATCTCATTGTGCTTTTGATTTTGGTTTTCCTGATAATTGTGTTGAGGGTTGTTTCACATGCTAACTGGCCATTTTTTATAGTGACTTTTGCATCTTACAAAAATTGCTGACCTATCCAGCAACATTTTTAAAACACAGAATAAGTTTTTCAGTGCTAAGGCAATTGTTCTGATGTGCTTTCTTTTTCTCTTGCAGATCTACCATGCTCCATCTTCTAGTATTTTTTCCAAATGCTGTATATACATGTAAACAGTTTGACTTGACTTTGGGTTGCCCACTATTAAACCTAATTTCAACAAAACACGTGGAGATTTTGAAAATCCTTCAGAATAATCCAGTACTTAAGATTTTGCTAAAGCAAGTGTTTTTTCTAACTCCTTGAGTTGCATATTTCCATGAGTAATCATCATCCAGATTGTATCCTTTTCTGTGGCACTTTTTTTTTTTAATTCTTCCCTTGCCCAGTCCTTCAGGTATTTGCGATCAGAATCACTTGGAACTTGCTGAATGGCTTGCAAAATCCTTCTGTACAGGAGGAGAACTTGTTGCCTTCTCATGAATTGCTTCAGCATTAACATCGCCGGGGGTAAGCGTGCAGCGACCATTTTCCAAGTTCAGTTGCCATTTCAGGTTAGGCCTGGCTTTGTACCTTTCCCACTAGAAATGAATGTGGAGGGAGAAGTCTCAGCAGAATATATTCATTTTTGGTCCCTGAAAGCAATATTTCTGCACTTTTTCTTTTGTAACATCCAACTACTTAGTCAGTATATCTTGTCTTCCCTGGGCCCAAGGATCATGTCTATTTGATTCACAATTGCTTCCTCAATACCTAGCCCAGCACTGGTCTCACAGAAGATCTTAATAAATATTTACTGAGTAAAAGAATTGACTAAGCCTATTCCTCAGTCCTTAGCTTTCTAACTCATCTTTTGATTCATATTGATAATTTAATAGGCATCCTATTTTGATAGCATATTTCATTGATTGATAAGATTCACTGATTCATAGCCAGCAGGTGGCATAATGGTTAAGGTGCTGGACTCACATGGTCGGCATGGTTCAAGTCCCAGACCTAGTGGCTTGGAAATCACACCAGGCCCCTGCACCTGCGTAGCTTGAAACTCACACCAGGCTCTTGCACTTGCATGCCCAAAATCCTGAGAGGAGAAAGGATTGTGGCATGGCCATCCTCCCAAGGAGGTGATTTTTCACTTTCTGTCTCTCTGTCTCTGTCTGTCCAGCAAGCACATACACCCTATAGCAAAAATCTCTCGACAACAACAAAAAATGATTCACTGATTACAGAAACAATGCTATCTTACATACCAATAAAAAAGAAAGAAATAGTACATTAAGATGTAATATAATGCTAGGAGTTACAATTTTTATTTTATACTTATTAAAAGAGCTCTGGGACCAGCAGTTGGCATAATGGCTATGTCACTGGACTCTCATGTAGTCAACCACAGTTCAAGTCCCAGACTCAGTGGCTTAAACTCATGCCGGGCATGTGTGCATGCATGCCCAAGATCCCAGGAGGAGAATGGAGGAGAAGGGATTGCAGTGTGGCCATCCTCCCTGTGGGGTGATTTCTTGCTTTCTGTCTCTCTGTCTCTCTGTCTTTCTGGCAAGTGCCATTCTATAGCAAAAACCTCACACACACAAAAAAAGAGCTCTGTTATACATAGATATGTATATTATTATAACCACAAAAAGGAAAATGTGAAAATATAAGTGAAACAAATTGATTAAGTATTCAAATTTAAAATGGCTTAGGTATTCACATCTAGAACTACAATATCGTCCACACAATATTGTCCTCTATGTCATGAAGAAGTTTAGTGATGTGGCATTCATTTCTTCACAGAGTATTCAGCATTGTCTTTGGGATTTTTCATAAGCTACAAACATCTTTCTGCAAGTCTTGTGCAGACAAGAAAATTGTACTAATAGGTGTCAGCAGAACATTACAGTCAACACTGAAGACCCACATCCTTTTTCAGAGACCATCAAGTAGACTGCTGACTGAAACAGTAGGAGGTTTTGATTGTCTTGTCATGCAGCCAGAGCTACCAAATTCATACATGCACAGGCATTGTGACTACAGCACATTGTGACTACCACCTGACCAATGCACTAAAATCAGCTTTCAATTGTATGATATACCCATGGTATTAGAGTACTGAAATGTGAGGAAAATGAAACATATTTTAAAATCAATGAGATCTGAAAGTTCAAAAAAGACTCTTCAGAGGTCTTAGAAAAGTTAATAAAAGAATGTGAATCAATTCTCTCTCATACATACTCTCTCATTTAGTCACACATGGTCAAAATCATGACCACAAATTCTGACTCCTCACATTTTGGAATGGAGAGATGAGTGCATGAGGCACTGACTGGGCTGAGGGGCGAGGTGAAAGATCAATCAGTCCACATTTCTTTGGCCAACCCCTGGCACTGGTGCTTCCACTTGGAGGAGGATTTGCAAGGTTCTTTCCTCCTCCAAAGAGTGGGTTGAACAGAGATGCAGGGAGTTGCAAAAAGACACAAGGCACTAATGTAATGTTGTTTGTTTCTAAGTTCAAGGTGAGTTCACAAAGCTCTTACTAGACTTTCAAAACCCATACAAGCTCACAAGCATTTCTTCCCTTTTGGAGCTAGTAATGTGCATGGGAAACACTCACAGAGTGCTTCCTCCCTCTCGGAGCTCTCAGCACTTGGAGCTGAGCTAAGCCTACCAAGGCCATCAGGGCTGAGCTAGCAGAACCAAGGCCAAGCAGAACAGGGCTAGCTAGCAAGGTGGCACAGAGCTAGCTGACCTGGTGCTTTTCTCTTAAAGGGGTTGGGGACAATAGTGACTCATTGCCAAAATCAAACTGTGGCATGCACACACACACACACACACACATTACATTTAATGGTATAAAACAGCAAAGTTATAATTACACATAAAGCACATAAGTACAGTACAACTAATAACATAAGTTGTTTACCCTGTGACCTTCAAACATGATAAGATAGGAGGAGAGGAGCCAGACTAAACCACCCTGACTTCATTTGCAATACAGAGAAATAAGGCACTTCCTAACTTTCTGCTAGTGCAATAAAGGACAGTGTCCTCTCAGAAGAGTCTCTTCTCACTAAGCACTTTTTTACCTTAGAGAGATACCCTTCTAAGATATCATTTTTAAGGATACGGTTGTTTAATAAATGAAAGTTTCTTAGAAATGTCCCATCACAAAAGAAAGGATTGTAGTGCCAGAGGTTTCCTAATCCCCAGTCTAGCATTCTAGGATCTTGTAGAATACTCAATCATGGCTGAGAAAGTAGGAATAAAAGGGACACCACTGGAAAATCCAGTAGGCCTCTCTGGGACCCAGCTTTCTCATTGATAAAATGAGAATACATGACTATATTTTGTAACAGTTCAGGTTCCTAGTGGGAAAGATGGCACACTCAAATGGGAGTGTTAATAAAGAAGACTATTTACAAGGTGTGGACATGGATAAAGACACCAGAGATGGTGACATAAGTACTTCCCATTGGCAAAATTCAAATAGAAGCTAGAGGTCACAGAAGTCCATTGATGCGGTCATGAAGACTTGTCCCCCAGGACCCAGAACAGTATAGAGAAGGGGCAGAATGGATCTTAGAGGCAAATAGAGAATATCCAGTACAGAAAATCTCTCAGTTGCCATAGAGCTCCAAGAACCCATGATCATTTGATCAAGCTTTTATATAGCAAGAAGTAATTTCTGAGTATTTATTGTAAATATTTGGGGAAAATCTCACAGGATCCAGTTTCTCATCACTCAGTGAGTTTAGCTCAGAGAGCAGCACTCACGCACTGCTCTTGGAAACAGCTCAGACTGAGAGCACCACACTAAACAGTCCCTGCTTTTCTTTAACTGAGCTCTTACAAATGTAGTGTGATTCTGTTCGGAGCTAGTAATTGATGTTTTTCTTATCCTCCAGAGATCCTCCCCTTTTCCAGAAGTAGGATCTTGCAGACTCTAAGTAGTCTCATAGAAGAGAAATTCTAGCAAGAGCAAAGAAAAGGCTTTTGACTTTCTAAGCCAAGTCCTTGGAGTTTCAGAGCTTTGACAATATCCAACCATGTGCTCTGAGATTTAAAACGAAGCAGATACTTGCATAGAGGATTGGATAAAAGTTTACCATCAGAGGAGAGCTTAGAGAACAGCAGATGAGTTCAGTGAAGGCTGATTCTCACTACCAGCTTCAGGTTCCACCACTACCTCCTCTAGTGAGCTGGTACCTTATATAAAGAAATTGTACAATAGAGACAAGCTTGGGAGAAAGGTGTGAATTTTTAGCGACTGGAAAATCAAAAAGCACTAGCCTACTGTTAAGGCAAAAAAGCAAGTTATTACGGGGAATCTGAATGACTGTTTCAGGTAAGAAGTCAACTCAACCAGAACCAATAGAATGCACTAGAAAAGTGGAAGAGCTGAGTAACTTTGAAATGTAAGGGAAGAGTGGAGTGGCGTAAAGATGACATTAATATGATACAGTTCATTTATGCATTCACATAGACAACATTCTGAACTAGAGCTATATTGACCATCCTCCCATCCCACTTCTACACGCACCAAATCGGACATGCTTATTCTGTGTCAAGGGAAGGAAAGTATAGAGAGAAAGACAGTACTGCAGAGAACCATGTTCCTGAATCCTTTCCCCTCAAATCCAAGACTAAATGATATGCACCATGTTGGTTCTTATCCTCTTCTCACTCTCAACTCTTTTTAAAATCTTCCCTCATTTCCTTCCACTGGATCAGTGCTCCAAGTGTCACCTCTCCTCACCTTTACCTGACGCTCAGTTACAACAAAGTCCCACAGGCATTCAGGAGTCATGGATTCTTGGCCTAGGACTGAAGTATGGGATTTTGAATTTTAAGAATCAAGAATCCTAGAGGTCAGATAGTGGCATGATGCAAATACTGCTGGACCCACATGGAATGATCCCAGGTTGGCATCCTAAAGTTTCTCTATATAAGCCAGGTATGCACATGCCCATGATATGGGTTGGCTGAGGCTAGAAGAGAATCACAGTATGAGAACCCTGTTGAGAGCTACCACTCTGTCTCTATCCCTCAAGGAATAAAGAAAGAAACTTTAAAAAAATAAAATCCTTTTGGGCCAGTCCCATGCCATGGTAGTTGACTGCCAGTTCAGATTCTGGCCCTGGTGCTTGAGAAGCACACCTGACATGTGTGCATGCATGCCGAGTCCCAATGGAATGGAGAGGTGGAGGAGAAGGGATAACAGTATGGTCACATTCCATTGCAGGATGAGTTTCTCTCTCTCTCTCTCTCTCTCTCTCTCTCACCAGTGCACACACTGTCCAGCCAAAAAAAGACAAAAGAAAAACTTTTCAAAAGTTTTATTTGAATACACAGTTCCTTCTAATAAAATTCCTAGTAACACCTGCCCTAAAGACCCAAGCACTGCGCTGACCATGATTTCTAGCCTCTGTTCTATTCTGAATTTAGTAACAATGCCATGGAACAAAGCTCATGGGGTTTGCTGCAACCATTATGCAGATAGCCAGCTAGGCAGCACAAGCCATTAGAGAGACATCAGACTGTGCCATGAAAGTGTTCTCCCAAAAGAGGGGAACCACACTGGGTTAGAACAAAATCCACTTGGGGAAAAAAATAATAATAAATTTTCAAAGAAAAACATGTCTTTTCTTTTTTCAAATGAGTCAGATTATTTCCAAGAGGCTTTCAAAAATGAGAGAAGGCATTTTAACTTCCAGAAAATAATAAATAAAAGGTGAGGAGGGCTGCAGTCCTGCCCATTCTGAAGGAGGAGTCCAGCCAGGGAAGGACAGACAGATCGATAATTAACCAGCTTGTTGAATATAGCCAAATCATTTAACCTTCTGTTGACTCATTTTCCTCACTTAAAAAAAATGCCAAGTGTTGGGATTAAGATCATTATCAAGGTCTCCTCCAGGTCTAAGGCTTTCAAATTCGGAAAAGGGCTTTCTAGTTCAGAGTCTAAGGATTTGCCATTGAAGAATGAAGCAAAGAAGAAAGAGCCGCCATTATCAGCCAATGGGGCTCTAGTCTGACAAATAACAGAAAAGTTCTGTGTGGGTCTTGTCATTCTAGTGCCTTGATACATCCTAGCTGCATTCCCATCTCAGATGATGACATGCAAATGGGCTATTCCAAGCATCTCAAGAATGCCCCAACCATAAAAGGAAGTCTCCTAAGTGACTCCTCTATAACATTACACAATACTGCTCCTGATGTGGCAGCTTCAATCATTTTCAGACTCACTCTAAATGCAAATATTACAAATAGCTAATTTGTCAATTGCTAAGTCTAATCCTTGTTGCTCTTTTGCCAGAATCCTTATAAAGAAAAATACCAGATGCTGTACTGGTGTATTTCATGGGAAACTGAACAGGAATAAACAGAACACAGTAAGCCCAATTATAATATTTAACTGTTTTTGAAAACCTACCATCTAAACATTCCAGAAATAACATATTTTCAAAACCGTGACAAAGTCAAATGTCTCTGAAATGCACACACAAAAAAAATAAGTCTGTCATGAGCAATTCTGAATAAAGCAATCTGTCAGTTGTAAAATGCAAGTACTCCTTAAATAGTTTGCATGGTTCCAACTCTCTCAATAAATACCATGTTAGCATATCAAAATTATTCAGAAAGAACATCATCTACCTCAGAAAACATTCATCATTTACTTATGTAACATCAGGCTGGAGCTCCCAAAGCACTTAGCACTTATCAGGTACAAATCTATCCCTTCCATTTATCACACAGCCAGGAACCTGAGCATCATTTAATATTCTTCCTCCTCCCCTCGTCAATTACCAAATCCTGTAGATTGTGCCTACTGAACAACTTTTTCGCTTATTATCCTTCCCTGAGTCTCAGATCAAGCCTTAATCTTTTACCTATCGGACAAATGTAAGATCTTCCAGCTATCGATATCTTCAATTAATTCATCCATCCTTGAGATTTATCTTTTTCACAGATACATTTGAGATGTCGTTGCCCTGTTCATATCACCCTTCGCTGGGTTCCAATTGCTCATAAGAAGAACTCACAATTCAGCGTGGTATCCTGCCTCACACTCCATGTTCCAGCCTTATCAAACTGATTACAGTTTCCCAGTTACCAAGATTTTCAGATCTCTGAGTCCTAAACCAACCCGCATCCCACCTGCTAAAGGATTTCTCTAACAACTCTATTTGTTTTAGTCTTTTTTTTAAAGTTTATTTTTTCATGAGTGTGAAAGACAAGGAGAGAGAAAGACAAACACTCTCAACTGTCTCATGCCACAATCTTCCAGCAGCCTTTTCAGCCAGCCAGGATCATTCACCTCTGTAAAGTAGAGATGGTTCAGTCTCAAAGTTTACGTCCAGAGGCTAGTCCAGTGCCTAGTACTCAATAAAAATTTTTAAATCAATGCAAGAGGTAGCTACAGCCTTACTTTCCCTATGAATAATCATCTGCTCACTCCAACCACACAGGTGAAAAACAAACAAACAATAGATAACAGCTTCTGTGCATCTCAGCTGTGCCCTGAACAGAATTAAAACAGTGTACTCAAGACGTCTAATGCATCTCCATGTCATTCTCCTTTTACTCAACTACAAGCTACTTGTAGGCCATAATCATGTTATTCTTTGTTGCTCTCTTTTAAGGTCTAACAAAAGAGGTGCAGAGGATTATGTATTCTATGGTGTTGAATTGTGAGGGTGTCACAACAATGGCAGCAAGATAGTTTGTATTTTATATTTTTTAACATAGAAAAGCAAACATAAACCTACTTGTGCCTATTTACTTATGGGCAAATTCTAGCTGGAATAGCTGAAAAGGATACAAATATATTACACTGCTCTTGGGTGGCAAGTAACATCACTGTGCCTCTGGTCCATCCTCAGCATCTAGCATAGCACTCAACAAATTAATGAATAAATAAACTAACAAAAATAAATAAATAATTTTTTAAGTTTTCATACCTTCAAAGAATTTAGCACTAAGAAAAATGAACAGCAGACAGAGCAAAATGTTGAAATCATTATGGACATCTTATATTGCATTAAACCAAATAAAATCACTGCTTTTGTAGGTATAACTGCTTTTGTAAGGCAGTTTCACATGTCTCAGTATAATACTTATAAATAGTATGTATAGATACATTTTCCCATTGTCTTTATTTATAACACTTACTATTTGTACAAGATCATTTGCAGTACACATAGTAAAGGTATATAACCAAGGTGACCATATATCTAGGTTTGCCTGAAATCATTTTGGCTTATGCCTAATGCCCTGGAATAATTACTTCACTATTATATTCATATCCACTGTAATATTTCACTGTCAAAAGAATCCCAATTTTAATGATAAATCTCTGATCTGCCAAAATCCTCTGTAGACATTCTAAGATTTCAGACTACAGACACAAGAAAGTCTTTTCTCCTTATGGATATAAATTCTTTTTCCTTTGAAGATAAAGGAGTGTGTATGATTAGAATAAGTGCTGGCTGCCCATGAGGTCCAGATAGTCCATGGGGGGAAAGACCAAATTCAGACAACACAATTCAAAAGAAACTAGAAAATAAGCATAATCTCAACTGGTTGTTGAGGAATACTAAATAAGATTCAATATAAAAACCCTCAGCAATACCTCTTTGTTAATGCTATATTATTTTTTATACATTCAATCACTGTGTATCATTACAGAATACAAAATGAATTTTCCCAGTATGAATACAATGTATATTCATACACTTTATTGTCATACATGTTATCATCAACAGACAATTTTACATTTTTGTGTCTCTTAAATGATTTGTTTACTTCTCCTTCTTATTTATTTATTTATTTTTTTTTTGGAGAGGTTTTTGCTATAGGGCACATGTGCTCACCAGACAGACAGAGAGAGACAGAGAGATAGAAAGTGAGAAATCACCCCCCAGGGTGGATGGCCACGATGCAATCCCTTCTCCTCCTTTCTCCTCTCGGGATCTTGGGCACACACGCACACGCGCCCAACGTGAGTTTTAAGCCACTGGGTCCAGGACTCGAACAGCAGTCAACTACATGGGAGTCCAGCAACATAGCCATTACGCTAACTGCTGGTCTCAGAAACTTAGGTTTTGATCACTTCTACCTAGTTTGTAGCGGCCACTCAATAAATATTTGCATAACAGTAGCCAACCTAACTTCTCTTGGGAAAGATGTTTTCTTTTTGCAAGTTTCAAAGTGATGCTACTATTACATTTACCTTTCTGAATTTTTTCCCCTGAAGACTAAGTTCACTGAGGCATTATCTAACTTCCCTTAAATACAACAAAAGGATATGGGCAAAAATTAATAAACATTAAAAAAGAAGGTTGTAACAGAGATCACTGACAATTTATAGTCCTCTTCCACAGCAAAACTCTTTCTAGGTAGTAGCTACTTAGCTAGAAACCACATTTCCCAGTCTGCCTTGCACCTAGATGAGGCCATGTGACTAGTTCTCACCAATAAGAAGTGAAAGGAAGGGATGTATGTATCTTCCGTGTTCATCTTTCATCCTTTCACATGGTGAAAGCAAAGACTATGTAGGAAAGTGATAAGAAATAAGGATGAACAGGTAATCCAGGGACCAGGGTCAGGTCATGGAAGGCCACAGTAAGAGAATGGAGTTTATAGTAAAGGAGATGGGACCACACAAGTACTTTAGATCTCTCTAGAGACCAAAAGTGAATGAGGAAAACTGTTAAATGATAGCTGTGCTGTGGGTGAAAAATGATAAAGGATAAAATGAGGGAAGTGGTTCTGGAAACAGAATAGAGAGAAGACTAGAGGAAGTGAATAGTAATGACACTAGGCTGGGTGACTTACTATATGCAGCAAGTGAAAGAATTTAGTATGATCCTAGCTATCTGGCTTGGCGATATGGTAGAAACTTTTGCTGTTCCCCCATACCTGGTTATCTTCTCTCACTCACCAAAGAGACAAAGAGACAGAAAGCAAGAAATCACCCCCCAGAGGGGATGGCCACGCTGCAATCCCTTCTCCATTCTCCTCTCGGGATCTTGGGCATGCACGCACACGCGCCCAGCTTGAGTTCAAGCCACCAGGTCCAGGACTTGAACCATGGTCGACTACATGGGAGTCCAGTGACATAGCCATTATGCTAACTGCTGATCCCTTTACTTCTTCTTTTTCCCCTTGATTCTCTTCCTCTCATTCTCACCCATTTCCTAACCTTCTCCCACACTGTCTTAAGTATCCACAATTACTCTCCATGCTTTTATATCTTCCAATCTTTCAGTTTCTACCATAGAGTGCAGACCTTCAGTATATATTGAGTGAGGACATACAATGCCTCTTTTTCATAGCCTGGCTTACTTCACTTAGAAGTAAATCCTCCACATTTGTCCACTTTGTATCAAATGCAAGGGTCTCATTTTTTATGGCTTAGTAGTATTCCATAGTGTTTATGTGCCACACTTAGTAATTGTGAATAATGCCACAAGAAATATGGATGTGCAATTGTTTTTCTGACTGTGTTCCTCCCCTTTGGATAGATACTCAGGAGTAAAATTGCTGGATCATATGGTAGTTCTATTTGTAGGTTATTAGGGAACTTCACATTGTTCTCCACAGTGACTGTACTAACTTACATTGCCCCCAACAGTATAGGAAAGCTCCCTTTTCACCACAGCCTTGCCAGCACTTATCTTTTTATTATTATTATTAATATTATCACTATTATTTTATCTTAGCCATTCTGACTAGGGTTAAGTGGTATCTCACTGTAGTTTTGATTTGTATCTCCCTTATGATAGGAGATGTTGAGCAATTTTTTATATGCTTTTTGGCTGTTTGTAGGTCGCCCTTAGAGAGCTATCTATTCAGTTCATTTGTCCACCTTTTAATTGGGTCAGAAAGATGAAACTGGACCCCTATCTCTTACCATTAAGAAAATCAACTCAAAATGGATCAAAGACCTAAACCTAAGACCTCAAACTATAAAACTACTGGTAGATAACACAGGGACAACTATTAGAAACATTGGAGTAAGCAAAGGCTTCTTAAATAAGACCCCCCAATCACAGGCAATATTCTCAAAAATAGACAGCATACCTCTTAAATCTCCTTTCACCTTTTGCCAAAACCCACACTCTCTAGAATTACTGGGTTGAGGTGGGCTGTAGGGGAGGAAGGTTGGCCTTTCTAAGCTCCAGGATCAACTTCTAAAACACAGACCTCTCTTCTTACCTCTCCCTTACTTTACTCCTTCAAGTCATCTCCAGATTCTTCATTGTTGAGTTATAAAAGCCAGAGAGCCAATCTGGCAAAGAAGGAACTCTCTGGAGGAGAGGGGAGGAGAAAGAAGCTGAATGGACACAGGCAAGATTCTTTTTGAAATGGGGGCAAGGATGTCAAACATTACACACGAATAACTTGCATCACTGTTTCCTTTCACCTCCACACACATATGCACATAATAAAAATAGAGAGACTTGCTGGATTAAAAGAGATTATAATGGGTCAGATGGACCTGGATCCAAGAAAAATTTGAGAAAATATGAATAAGTATTTATAATTTAGATTATTTTAATGATCTTAGGTATAGTAATGCCATTGTATTCATATAGAAGAATGCCCTTATTTTGAAGCCACATATGCAGAATTATTTAGGGTCAAAATACCATATCTTCAAACTATATTCAAGTGGTTCAGAAAAAAAATGTAAAAACTATGCATAAACCTTACTTAAGCACAAATGTGTGTGTGTGGGGGGGTGGTGTTTATACACAAGGGGTCTTCAAAAAGTTTATGGACAATGAATATCATTGAAAAACCTGTACATGGATTTCAATTTTTTACCATAATAAATTCATACTTTAATTTCATTTTTCCATGACCTCTTCAAAGTCTCCTCATAATAGTGTGAGCAAGTGTGGCAAAATAAAGGAATTATGACTTTGTACTGTTCTATCAACCTCTCTATAGGCTGATTTTAAAAATAAAAAAGAATAAAGAGTAAATACATAATAAGTAAATAAATAAAGCCCTTGTCATGTGTGTACTAAATATTCCACACAGTGCCTAAATTATCTCCTTTGAAGTTGTAACTGCACTAACCAGGAGATGAGAACAATGCCCACAGCCCTTCGTGTTAGAAGGAATTCTTTATAAAACTTTCAGGGACCCCCCAACTTTCCTACAGAAAAATAATAGCTTCTGGGCAGTACTATTACTTCTGGAAGTAACTAAAACTAATCTCTTTAGCATTTTCCTGATGACAGAGGAAAAGTGGTCTCTGCCCCAGCACAAGGCAATCTCTTTTCTGCTAATTCCCTTGTTTGCTGAATGTGAATCACACCACTCCTTGTGTTAAATGATCAGATATTCAAACGTGAGTATGCTGCAGCCCCAATCCTCTGGTTGGTAATTACAAAGGTAACCATTTAATTTACTGTCCAAACCGAATACTTTTAAGAATGAAAGGAGTTGCTAATCAGACAAGGTATGCAGTATAAATGGGGATTATCCCAAGAAGAGTAGAACTGTCCCAGGACAATTTGAATATATAATCATCCTATTTATACCTCATGAGTGGATGACAAACACATAAATGACAGCAATCATTGTTAACCATATAATAAAAACAACTCCATAAACAAATTGCATGGGAGTTCAGAGAAGTGATAAAGTAATTTCATTGGGGAAATCAAACAGGACTTTATGAAGGAGGGAGAATATAAATTGTTCTTAAACTTATAATAGAATTTATGCAGGTGAAGATGGAAAGTAACTTTAAACGGAAGGAATTGAGCAAAGGTCAAAACAGAAAAGTGTGGGGGGTCTACCATGGAAGTAAAGGCAATCTAATACAGTGGATCTGAAAAGATGCCCATAGGAGAGACAGAGAGATAAGCCCAGGGAGGTAAAAAGGAAAAATTTACACTTAATTTAATAGGCAATAGAGGGGGTCACTAAGGATTTTTGAGAAGGACAGTAAGAAGACTATGGAGGGCCTTGAAGTCAGAATAAAGATTTAAAGCAAGAGACTCAGATGTATTTTTACAGAAGGGAAGCTCTCCTACATCAAGAACCCACTAGTGTAAATCCATTTTAACAGCCTGCAAACATGTGATATAAAAGCCAAAAGAAAATTATCACAGATATTGACGTCAGAAGCTTTTCAAAACCACCTTTATTCTGTCTTGTGGGTGGTTCTGTTTTATGTGCTGGGTCAAATATGACTCCTCCTATCAATTTTTCATCATAAACATTTTCATAACCCTACTGCCTGAAAGTTGCTGTCACAGAAACAGAAAAGAGAATTAAAATGTTCAGAATTGTCAAGCTAGAAGAGCAGAAAACACAGTGTTTATGCTGAAGGGAAAAAGCAGGTTACCAAGAGAGGAGGATGTGATATGTTTTCTTTGAGGATGGGAAATTACATTTTGAAGTCCCATTTTAGTGCAAGTCCTTCTACCATACACGAGGAAGCCAGAAGCAATCTTGCATTTAATAAGATCAATTCCACTTTTCTGAAAGGTTAATATAGAGATATTTTCTGGGTTGTATAGAGAATTTTAGGGGGAAAATATTAGAAGATGGTGTTTTGACGGTTTTCCACTTTATTCCAAATATTTGACTAGACAAAAAAGTATACCTCATAAAAGAATGTCATCCTAGAGAAAACTATTAATATCAGGTCTTTCAGGAAAAGGTGGATAACGCTGGTGAAGCAATCTCATTTCTAAAAGAGAACAGTCCAACAGGAAGCTGGTCTCTAAACACAAAGCCAGGAATATTTGTAAACAGAAACCATGTATTCCCTTTCTATAGAGGGTGTGTCCTGCTCTTCAAAACATATTTTCTGGTCATTTAAGGCCATAAATGAATGGGAAACAAGCCTGATCTTTTCAGTGCATGGAGATATATAGCTACACAGGACATCTATAAAACATAAACAGGATCCAACTTCAAGAGGCTTCCACTGATCAAGGATGCAACAATTTACACTTTCAAAGATCACTGCAGCCTGGCTTGGTGGCACAGTCAGCAGTAAACTGAACTGCAGTGATGCCACCTGGCCAACTGTGGGTTCAGATCCCTGGGTCAGCCTGAAAACATACCAGGCACATGCTTGTGTCCCCAAGACCCTGGTCAACTGGAGGGCCAGGGAAAAGAGATCAGGACATGAGAAGACCACATCAAGAGTATTTCTATTCGCTCTCTGTCTTTCTCATTCATATGCATGCTGCATCATGAATAAAATTAACTATATATATACATATATATGTATATATAATATATACATAATACATATACTATATACATATATAGTACATATATATATATATATGTGTGTGTGTGTGTATATATATATAATTGCAATTAAATGGAACCCAGTAAATATGTTTAAATCTATTAAATCTTAATAAATCTATTAAGTTCATGTATGTACATACCCCTTTAGAGCATGAAAGAAAACAAATACATTATTTTAAAACTGGTAAATAAAGAAGAATCAAATATTTATCTTGTCATTCCCATATGAAATGTACCACGGAGTAACCAAAAAGTAGATGAGAGGAAGCAACTCTTTATTGAAGTATTCTGATTGATAGGGGGCCAGCAGGTGGTATGGTGGCTAAGTGACTGGATCTTGGTATAGCCAACTCTGTGGTTTGAACCCCAGTGGCCTAAAAACATGCTAGATACGTGCAAACATGTCCAAAGTGCAGAGAACAGAATGGAGAAGAAGGCATTGAGGCATGGCCATCCCCACTAGGGGATGATTTCTGACTCTCCCTCTCTTTTTGTTGCTCTATGCAGCAAGTGTGAATATCCTACGGCAAAAAAAAAAATCTAAAAAAAGTAAAGGAAATAAAACCTATTCTGACTGATCAATGAATAAAATGTCAGAATTAGAATATCACCATTTTACAAATCTCACTAATAAATGAATCCAATTCTGGCAAACTGGAAGTAAAAGTATTGCAGTGTGACCAGGCCCTGTTGAGGGCAAGGGTGCTTTCTTTCTCTCTTTCTCTCTCTCTATCTCTCTGTCTCTCATGCTCATATGCACACACATACACACACACACTCCCTTTGGCATTGAGAAAAAGAGTGGAGCAGAAATCTATTAAATAAGCAAGACTGTACTAGACTATCTATGGGTAATATCTGGGTAACTAATATAAAAGTCCAGGTAATGGTTACTTCTGAAGTGAAGGAAGAGGTTATGTTTGTGAAAGAGCCCAGGAAGGGATTTCCAGAGTAGATGGCAAAGTTCTGTTTCCTCATCTGGGTAGTTACACATATGTTTGTCTTAATAATAATTAATTAAGCAATTTGATTTGGAGTGGAGAGTTGTATCTGTGTTTTATTTTACAATAATGCAGCTTGATTTTTTAAAAAGAAGAAACAAAGAAAGATATTTCTATCAAACTCCTTAGAAACATAAAAAAACTAATCTTTTCCAAATTTTTCTTATAACAGGTAGATAAGGTAATAATGATTCCTATTGGAGGAAGATAAGTTAACATATACTCAAATTTCTTGATAAATGTTTTGAAAAAGGTAGCAGTAAATATAATCCAACTAAGACACCTCAAAAAGAAAGGTATTCATTAACATGTAGAACCCTACGGCCTCGTTTTTTGTTTTGTTTTGTTGTTTTTGTTTTTGGTTTTTTTTTGGAGAGATTTTTGCTATAGTGCACATCCACTCACCAAAAAGAGAGACAGAAAGCGAGAAATCAACCCCGGGAGGGATGGCCACACCCCAATCCCTTCCCCTCCATTCTCCTCTCGGGATCTTGAGTTTAAACCATCAGGTCCAGGACTCAAACTGTGTTTGACTACATGAGAGTCCAGCGACAAAGCCATTATGCTAACTGCTGGTCCCTCTACGGCCTCGTTTCTAGTAGATCTCATGTGAGTCATGAAGAAGCTAAACCTCATCTCCCCAGGGACAAAAAGAGACTGTGTAACAAGCCCAGGGAAAGACCTAAGTAGGAGTCATGGCTTGGAATATAGAGTTTTGAAATAAAACAAGCCTCTTCTACTAACCTCCAAGAAGCAATGATTTTGCTCTTGAGACCCATTCCTAGGTTCCTGTGGAGGCACAACTCCCGACCTAAACACCTGATCACTGCATGAGCTGAGCTTCCATCATAAACTAACTGGTCATCATTTGGTCTCCTAAGTCATAAAATCAGCTAGAGCAGTCACACTCTGTCACCAGATAGAAGTGATATATAAGATGATCTATAGGAGGTCCTGAAGTAAGTTGTACAAATATGACCACCTATTCCCACTACATGCTTCTCTCAACCCATATCTATAGCTTCCTGAGAAGTTCATTGTAACCAGATGATAGTGGAAAAAACACTCAACATTTTACGTATGATTCTCCATTATAAATCAGCACCAGCTCGGAGTAAGCCATATCTACTCAGGGGTGGCCCTGAAATATAGTGGACAACAGAATTCTCCCAGTTAGTATAACTTGACAATACATCTGGATATCTACTTTGTCCATTCTGAAAGATGGCCAGAGAAACAAATCTACACAAACTCATACATAATGGTTAATAATTTGGCCAGAGTGTCAGAGATTTGAAAATAAAAAGAATTATTAAAAAAGAAAAAAAGGACTGGGGAATAGAGATATGGATGACATTTTGAAATGGACAAAGACTATGAAATACTATATCTCATGCACAAAAGGACATCCATTGTGGAGAACATTCCCAAAAATCAGGTGCAAGGGAAGCTGGAGGCACAGAGGTAACACAGTGCTCTGTAATGTGGACTCACACTAGGAGGTCCAGGTTAGTAACAGGAGTCCTCCCTGTGCATGCTGGGCACATGTGCATACATGCATGGGATCTAGGATGGCTGAGGCTGAGAGTGAATTGCAGCATGAGGTCACTATTAGGGATACCTTTCTCTCTGTGTGTCTCAGAAGAAATAAATAGACTTTCAAAAAATCTGGTGGACAAAATAACATATTCTTTTTTTTTAAGTGCACAGGCCTTATTATTATTTTTTTTTAACATTTATTTCAGCCTTTTAATCCCAGCCACTCTAATGCTTTCCTTATGGATTTATCTTCAGAGTGGTTCTGATGACAATCAGAAAGGCTATGCATGGGCCCATGAAGGCAAATCTGGCTACCAACATTACTGAGAGATCATCCTGCCAACATCAAGGGCCAACAATGGATCCAGGTGGACCACTAGCCATCCAATAGTGGGTTGATTACATCAGATTCCTTCAATCATTGAGGGGGCAAAGATTTGCTCTCAGGTGAATCAACATTTATTTCCGATGTGGGCTTGCCTTGTGTAAGAACTACTGTCCACATACTTAGAGAATGCCTTATTTACTGTTTGTGTATGAGGACGCTATCAGGATACTGGAGGACAGAAAGATGGGAGAAATGTATTTTTCTGGAGGGGTGGTTTCTGGGAATGTCCTCAATGGCATGGTAGTGATGACATCAAGGCTGGCTAGTTGGGTTCATGGACTCCTGCTCAGGCACCTTATTTTAATAGCAGAAATGGACCTTGAGCCCAATGAAAGCAGGGACTCACACTTATGCGTCTCTACAGAACCTGACTTAGGACTAAATCCATACTGGGTGTGTGGGTTTTTTTTTGCCATTTTAGTCCCTTTTAAGTATGAAGTTCAGTAGTATTCATCATATTCACATTATTGTGTAATGAATCTCCAGTCCTTTTTCATCTTATAAATTTCATCTTACAAATCTGAACAATTCCTCCTTCCCTCCCACCCACAGTCCCTGGTAACCACCTTCTATTTTCTATTTTTATGAATTTGATTAGTTGAGATAAGGAAGCACGAGTTTCTTTAAATGTCTATGCAATTGTAGAATCTAAGAGCTGAAAAAAAGAATCTTAGAATTAATCTAATCTAAAACAAGATCTTACCCAGTGCATGGACCACACATTTTTTTTTTTAATCTTGCATTCAATAACCTATTTTTTGATCACCTGGTGTTTGCTGGAAGAAGTCCAGTGGCTACTTCTAAAAGGGGAGCCATGCTATGGGTGGGACATCCTTTAGAAAACAAAGTTCTTTCTTAAATTAACCCAAAATGTTGACCTTCTACCCACAGGTTCTGGTCTATTTTTCAGAACAGAACACAGTCCCCCCCCATCTCCCCAAATTTACATGTTTTTGTGCTATTTTGAAAACACATTTTTATTGCATTTGTTTTCCTTCTGGTGAGACAGTAAGATTCACATGGAGAAAATCAGAAACACAAATAAAGAATATCAACTTCTGTTGATAGTCAACATTCAGCAATAGTGTACCATATAGCCAGGGGTCTCCATAGCCCAGAGAAAGGCAACAGAATTCAGGAACTAATTAAAACAGTGAATCAATGTTTATTCCTGAGGCCCTCTGCTTGACTAGGCTTTTAAAAATAAATAGTCTTCCATGTGTTCATGAGATTACTGACAGTTTCTCATTAGGTAACTACTGATCTCTTTAATAAACTAAAAGATTCTCCCAGGTAGTCATAATATTTGCCCCAATTGCAAAGATGAAAATTGACACTAATGAAATTTCACTTACAAAAACCTACCAATTCAAAATTATATCTGACATTACAGAGGCAGGATATGGTCATATTCTTACAGCATTTCCCACAGTTTATGCAAGACAGTCTCTTACCCAACTAATTGCATGTTATTTATATCAAAAATTTATATTATTGGGAACCAGCAGTTAGCATAATGGCTATGTCGCTGGACTCCCACGTAGTTGACCGCAGTTCGCGTCCCGGACCTGGTGGCTTAAAACTCATGCCAGGCGCGTGTGCATGCGTGCCCAAGATCCCAAGAGGAGAATGGAGAAGAAGGGATTGGGGCATGACCATCCCCTCTGGGGGGTGATTTCTCGCTTTCTGTCTCTCTGTCTCTCTCTGTCTGTCTGGCAAGCGCACGTGCCCTATAGCAAAAACCTCTCAAAAAAAAAAAAATTTTATTATTGCTGTAGAAGCATAACCAAAAAGTGTGTAGTAGTAAAGAATCTGGGGGCCAGCAGATGGAGTAACAGTTATGTTGCTAGACATCACATGACCTACTGTAGTTCAGGATCCTGGACTCAGCTTGAAAATAATGCTGGGCAAGTATGCTTGAGTGCCCAAGATCCCCAGAGGAGAATGGAGAAGGGATTGCAGGGTGGCCATCCCCCATGAGGGGTGATTTCTCATTTTCCCTCTCACTGTCTGTCTGTCTGTCTCTTTCTCTGGTGAGTACCCGCACCTTAAAGCAAAACTGTCTGGAAAAATGGGAACCAGCAGTTAGCATAATGGCTATGTCGCTGGACTCCCACGTAGTAGACCATGGTTCATGTCCCGGACCCGGTGGCTTAAAAATCACGCTGGGCGCGTGTGCGTGCGTGCCCAAGATCCCGAGAGGAGAATGGAGGAGAAGGGATTGCGGCGTGACCATCCCCCCTGGGGGGTGATTTCTCGCTTTCCATCTCTATGTCTCTGTCTGTCTGGCGAGCACACATGCCCTATAGCGAAAACCTCTCCAAAAATAAAATAAATAAATGTCTGGAAAAAAAAAAGGTTCAAGAATGTGGAGACTATGACAAAACATCTCTAATAGAAGATCAGAGGCTATACCAGCCTTGCCCAGAACTCAACTCTATGAGGCTGCTGTCTCTGTCATGTGTGATATATGCCCTGGGCAATTGTTTTCATCATCTTGGTTGCTAAATTCACTCAATATGTCTTTGATATAGAAAGAATACTTGATGTAAAGAGAAATATAAAAATAGATAAAGGTCAGGAAGCAATAGTTTATAAAGAATAAATGTAAATTGCAAATAAACATATGGAAAAAACCTGTCTAGCTTTATAATCAATGAAATCCCAATCAAAACAACATCAGATACTACTTTTACCTTGATGAGGTAAGAGGAAATAGACACTCTTGAAACTGCAAGTGAAAGGGTAAGTTGGCAAATTCTTCAGAAGATTATTTTACCAAATATAATAAAAAAAAAAACCTTAAAAACATTCATTTATTTTGGTCTAGAAAGTTTGGTTTAGGAACATAGCCTAAAGAAACATTTTTTTTAATATGCACACACACATAAAAAAAAACCTGCATACTAGTGTTTTTGCAATTTGTAATAATTAAACTTGGGAGCACCTAAATGCAAGGCAAAAAACAAGAAATTTAAAAAGTTATGGCTCACTCAGGTGGTGGAATTGTCTGAAACCACTAACGAAAGCAAACAGTTACATAGAAATATATATATATATATATATCAGGCTCTATTCTAAGGAATTTATAAATATATTAATGCATTCCATCTTTACTATAATGCTAGGAGGTTAAGTACTATTACTGTCCATTTTACACAGAGAAAAGGGAGGCATAGACGAGTTACATAATTTGCCCAAAGCATGAAATTAGACAGTGTTGAGCCAGTATTCATTCAGACTCAGGCAATTTGGTTCCAGATTCCATGCTCTTACCCATCAAACCGTTATGCTATAGAAGACTATTTCATCACATGTTAAAAATTTCAAAATAAACCTGAAAAATCTTTTCAAATGAGTCTATCCAATTGTAGTTCATAGGTATTGTATACATTTAGTGTGTGTATAGATAAATCAACAGGTATAATATTCATATTCATATATGTGTGAAAACACCAACACTTGTTACGTCTAGGTACTAGGATTAAGAAATACTTTTATTTGCTTCTTCTATTTTTCCAATTTTATTTTTTTCAATTAACATGCATTGCATTTATAAGAACAAATAGAGGGACCAGGTGGTGACACAGTGGTGATGCTAGTCAATCCACGTGAAAAACGTCTTGGGTTTGCTCCCTGGGACCTTCCTGAGCACATCAGACGTACACACACATGCCCTTGTCCTAGGCTGGCTGAGACTGGGGGTGGATCATGGCATAGAGATCCTGGAGGGGGTGCCCGTCCCTCTGTCTCTGTCTCTGTCTCTGTCTCTGTGTCTTTGTCTCTCTCACAGAAAAAATAAACATTTACCTGAACTTACTATAACAATACAAGAATGCTCTCAGTACCATCACTTAAGTATTCCTGATAGCCCACTGCCTTCAGCCTAGAACGTGACCATCTGGAGACAAACTGAAGTGCTTCATATCAATTGACTTCCTTTTTCACCAAGAGAGATGCAGGGATTTTTTTAATTTTCATCTTCATAGAAACAAAGAGTAAACAATCCTGTCTTGAACTGATATACTTCATAAATAAAACATCTTATATCAATAAAAGATTTTTATTATTTTCTGATACCTTTTGTCTTGCTGTACCAAATTGACCCTGAAGCTTCTCAATGGTAATTCTCATCTAAAACTATTTTGAGATTTTAAATGCCCCTAGGAAAAGGACGTGAGATGTGACAGAAATTAAACCAGCGCCTTCCCACACAGACTCTCTCCACACCGTGGGGAAAGAAAAACAATTGCTAATGGGTCAGCGAGACAGAGGCAATAATTACATTCTCTCGAAGAACAATCTTTGCTCCAGATAAGGAATGTGCAGCACATGTTGCTCTGCATAGGCTTGCAGAATCTCTAAGGACCATGGTGAGCCTGTGAGCTGCAAAGGATGCTGCATTAACTCTCATCAAGATCAAATCCAGGAACTGCCTTGACAATTTTTACCACCTGGTTATTTGGTGATCTTGATTATTCCTGTGGCAGCAATGGCCCTAGAAGCCCTAAGTAGAAAGGGGTTCAGATTCTGTAGCATTAGACAGAATAGCACATGAATACATTTTTAGTGGCATCTCCATATTCATTAGTAACCCGTTCCTCAATTTCCTCACAACCCACTTTAGCAATGTTGCTAAGACTCCCCTGAGCTTCAAAAGTCACAGTGACTGTAGTGCACCTAAAGGAGAGTAATAACTCATATTTTTAAAATAATTATCTTATTTAACTTTATTTATTTATTTATTTATTTATATTTGACTAGAGAAGGACAGAGTGAGAGAGGGGTGGGGGGGGAGTGAGAAAGCAAGCTAAGCTGCTAGGTCCAAGACTTGAACCGCAGTTGGCCATGTGGGAGTCCAGCATCCTTAACCACCATGCCACCTGCCGGTCCCAGTAATAACTCATATTTGTATAAAAGTTTGGAGTTTATTTAACATTCATACACAATCTCATTTAAATTTTACATCATTTACAAGACATGGGACAGTGGTAAATAGGAATAAATATTCTGGAACCAGATTCCCTGGATTTGACCCTTTGTTCTGTCACTTCCTAGTTGAGGTCAGGCCAGTTCCTTAACCTCTCTGGGACTATTTCCTCACCTATAAATGTTTTATACAACAGATACAGTAACACCTACTTCTCACAGGTTTGTGAAGATTGAATCAGTTTTCATTAAGTCTAGCTCATAGTAACACTGGTTAAGTGTTCATTGTTAATCTTAGTAGTAGTATTATCTAAAGAGAATAGGAAAGTAAAGTTAGTGTTGTTCATTTCCCACAACATGCAAAAACAATTGCAGCCCGAGGTTTTAACAGGCTCTACAACAGTGTATTATCCTGGAGAAAGATAATCTGCAACTGGGAAAGAATAGCCACTCCCCCCCAACACACGCACACCCTCTTGCCATTGTCCCAAGTAAGATGGGAACCCAGGCTAGAATGAACAAGCTAGCTGCACACCCAGTGGGGATCTACGGTTGAGCAGAACTGTTATAGACAAGATTCTGGGTTTGAGATGAAGACACAGGAACAAGAAGGATCAGAGTCACAGAGCCCGTGTCACAGTCAGAAGCACAGACATACTGGCTATGGTTTGATGCCAGGTTGATCAGCTGCTTCCCTGCAGGGATACTTGTTGATTGCAATCAATTAAAAGTACCTGGGGACCAGCAGTTGAAGTAATGGCAATGTCACTGGACTCCCATGTAGTCGAGTGCAGTTCAAGTCCCGGATTTGGTGGCTTAAACTCACATTGAGTGTGCGTGCCCAAGATCCCAAGAGGAGAATTGGGGAGAAGGGATTGCAGCATGGCCATCCCCCCTGGAGGTGATTTCTCACTTTCTGTCTCTCTGTCTCTCTCTGGCACAACCCCCAAAACAAAAACCCCTCCAAAAAAAAAAAAAAAAAAAAAAAGTATCTGACAGGCCAGTCCACAGCAAAGTGGTTAAAGCTGCTGGATCTGACATGGTAAGACTCCTTGGTTCGAGTCCCAGACCTAGTAGGTTGAAAAACACATTGGGCATGTGTGCATACCCAAAATCCTAAAAGGAAGGAGAAATGGAGAAGGGATTTTGGCATGTCCATCCCCCATGGGGGTGGGGGATTCTTCTCATTTTTTCCCTTTTCTCTCTCTCTCTCTTTCTCTCTCTCTCTCTCTCTCTCTCTCTCTGTGTGTGTGTGTGTGAGCACAAGCACATTCTGGCAAAAATTTTTAAAATAAATAAAAAAGATTCTATAAGAGGCCCAGCTGTGGAGGTGCAGGCCGTAGGACATTGCTGTACAATATTGGAGCCATCTGGGAAAGGCCTTAGTTTCTGGGTCAACCTGAATATACCAGGAGTGTCTGCAAGTGTGCCTCTGATACTGGCTGGAAGGCATGTGGGAATGGAGTTGCATCATAGCATGAGAAGACCCTGTTGGGAGTCCTGTCTCTCTTTCTGTCTTAATAATAAACAAATGTTTAAAAAAATATATCCAAGAAGTGAATGTCTCAGGGTGTTTTCCCTCAGCATATACATTGTATAATTTAAACTGAGATGAACAGGCCTAACTGCCTTGCCTTTTACAACACTGTGCAATCCTGCCAGTGGGCCAGGTGTGGCCTGAGGCCTCCAGTTGTAATGTGTACTGACCTAGAGAGTAAGAGGCTCTTCACAAGTCAGTTTGATAGAAGGAATGCAGAACCCCGGACAAAGGCAGGAGACACTCAAAGAGAACGTCAAAACAATCAGAATTGCTCTCCAAAAATTACCATCCTAGTCAATTTGTAAGCTCAAAATTCTCCACTTGGCATGTCTTAGCACCGTAAAGGAAGGCCCGAACAACACACTAGTCTCAACACGAAAGGCAGCGATCCAGAGGAAATGCTTCGGGTGTAAGCACCCAAAGTATTATCCTTGATATTTTGATCAAAGAAAAATGTTTCCTCTTTCTCATCAAAAGTGAAATCATCTACTACAGAAGTGGTGGTATAAAACCATTCAGCAGCAAGCTTCCCCAGTCAGATCATTCCCTACTGAGTAGAAGGTCTTTAAAATAGCCGTTTCCCCAAAGAGGAATTCCCTGCCAAAATCCCTTGAGAGCAAATTTTTTCCCTACTAAAGCTTAGTCTAGGCTAATAGTACATACAGTCCTCAAAGCGTTTGGTCTATTCATTACTTGTACGACAGAATGCCAAAATGGGAAATATTTTCTCTCAATTTAGAGGTAATAGGCCCCATGGCCAAATTTCAAAGTTAGTGTCTATGAACTTGTTACAGGACTCAGACCACTTACCCACAACAAGAATATAAAAATCGGAAACAAGAGAAAAGCAATTGAGAGAATAATTTGTGAAGAGAATTTATTTGGAAAGAGCTGTACTTTAAACTCTAGGGGAAAAGTAGAAGGGTGTCTATTCTCACTCTAATCAAGGGAAGGGGGATTCAATGGAACCACTCCAAGAGCTTAATGTGAAACTCCTACAGTTTGGAAGATGCTGTGGCCTAGACATACTGTAAGACACATGTTAGACTGCAGCTGCTGTCACGAGCTCAAGGAGAGAGAGCTATGCCGGGATCTGGGAAGGCCTGCACTCTCAGAGTTTATCAGCAAAGGTACCTGGGTGTTTCTCACAGACAAGATGTGGGCCACTCACAAGGGAGAGCTGGGATGAGATCATACTAGGTCCTATCTTGTGGAGCCTCTAGATGTTTGATGAGACCATGCCAAAGGTGACAAGGTCCCATGGGGTGAAGAAGGAATAAATGAAGAGCCAGAGGAAAGAGAGTATACATCATAGAAGCTATCATTGAAAGGACACCATGGATTAGGATGGCAAGGGGCTAGGGCAGGAAGTAGGGGCTGAGGGTGGGAGAAGTTTCTGAGAAATCCACAAAACATCCAGGAGAAAAACAGTTTTAGATATCTTCAAGGCCCAGAGAGTGTAACTCCATCTAACAACATCCACACCAAATGAAAGTGTTCTGGCTTCCCTTATCTCTCTTTCCATTCCAATATAGAGGATTCAGACGTAGCAGTGGACGTGGGAGAAAGATGTACATGCAAGTGGGGGAGACAACCATACTTGTTCTGTGCTCTAGCAGCACCCCTACTACAAATGAGTAAAACCCACTTCCACAAAAATATCTCCTGAGATTTACCTTAGGATGGTATGATTTTTATGGAAAGTATAACCACACCTTTCACACAAGGAATTCACACTGCTCACATTAGCTTTGCTTAAAATTCATGCCATCTTAAGGTAAATCTCAGGAGGTATTTGCCTTTTAACTTTACTTTATGCGATAACAGGCATTATTTTTCTTTTTAAATTTACTGTAGGGCATGTGTGCTCATCAGAGAGAGAAAGAGTGAGAGAGAGCTAAAGTGAGAAAATACCCCCAGGTGGATGATCACACCAAATCCTTTCTCCTCTATTCTCAGGATTTTGAGCGTGCATGCACAGGACTCTCACCAAGTTCAGGACTCAAATCATGCAGTCAGTAATGTGGGATTCACCATGCCACTGGCTGGACTGATAAAGGGCATGTAATTATATTTCTCAATTAGTACATGCTCATGTGTGTTCTTTACCCAATTGCATGTAAGAATAATGTTTTACAAAAGTTTAAACTTTGGGAATTCTTCTTTAGCACAAAAGAGTTTGAAGCTTTTAAATTTTGTTTCATTTTGAGTTTTTGGTGTTCTTTCTGATGTTGTCTAGAATTGTTCAGTAAAGTTGACAGCTATCTTATCTTGCCCTTAAGCCAGCAATCAGTATCTGTACACTTGATTAAACATTAATAGGCTATCACAGGTTGAGAATCTCAATGTAAACAAATTACTGTAAAAATAAAGGCTCTAGTTCTAGGCATTAAGAAAGGGAAAGTCAAAAGAGTTGAGACTATAAAGGAATACTTTGATATTGAACTTAAAATGTAAAAGGTAAATGTTTGGAGGTTAGTAAACAGCTGTTCTCTATTTCCATTACAGACAAAAAGGTTTTTAAAAGATAATATGTTATACTAAATTAGGCTGGAGTTAGAAGGACAGGTTTAAAGAAGAAAATAACTGCTTCTTTTCTTTTTTTTTTTTTTTTGAGAGATTTTTGCTATAGGGTGCATGTGCTCACCAGAGAGACAGAGAGCAAGAAATTACACCCCCTGCCCCCATGGGGATGGCCTCACTGCAATCCCTTCTCTTCCATCCTCCTTGCAGGATCTTAGGCATACATGCAGAGGTGCCCCACGTGAGTTTTAAGCCACTGGTCCAGACTCAAACCGCAGTCAACTATGTGGGAGTCCAGCAATGTAACCATTATACCATCTGCTGGTCTAATAACTGCTCATTGTCTTTGCTTCCTTGACCCTAACTGAAGTAAAGGCCAAGCCAGAAAGAAGACATCTGGCTGCTCTTAATATACAAGACTCTGATTATATTCATACTGGGAAGAAAAATAACTCCAGTGTTGGCTAAAGATTTTAGTTTGCCTCAAATGACTAAAATTTAAATGGCTCCGGGATTTTTGAGTATCAACACTTGGAATTTCAACATATTTTCACTTACTTGTGGTCAGTTACAGCCTTCAGGACATGTAAAAAACATGTGGGAAATAATCACATGAATTATTTTTAACCAATTCCTTTTTAAGAGTTTAGTCTTGATAAACTTGTCTGACAAAAGAGTAGAAGAAACAGAGAAGAAAAATTTGAAAGGTAGCTAGAGATGCTATAAAGTTGATACTCATGAATACAGAAATAAAAATAGTGAATCTTTGCTAGTTAGCCTGAAGGCATTCAAAATGGAAAGGAGGAAAGGAGGAGCATCTGGGAAACTGCTCCTCTGTGCTGAGGAGGAGCTCATGCTCTCCAGGCATAAGAAGAAAGGGACCTTCATTTCACAAATAGAGTTTGCAGGGGAGAAAAGAGATTCATGACACTACTGACTGAACATTTCAGTAAATCAGAAATCAAAAGGGACTCAGAAAGGCATCCAAAGAGTTGAATGAGGGAACTTTAGGAAGGACTCTTTTAACTTTTATGGAAAATCTTCAATGTCATGGTGAAGAACATATTCTAAAGCAGATAGGTCTACAAGGATTAATTTCTAGTGTTGTCGCTTAGCTGTGTGAGCATGGGAAAGTTACTGATCATCCCTAGGCTTTGGTATTGACACTAATAAAACAAGCACCTATTAGGTGAGGTTCTGTGAGGATTCAGCAGGTCAGTACATGGGAAATGCCTAGAACAGTGCCTTGCCTACAGTAAGTGGTTTCAGTATACTAGCTTCTAATTAGACAACAGCTCTACTAAAAAGAATGAGGTAAATGGAGATGAAAACCAAGACTCAAAAAAATCAGTAACTTCTCAGTATCGTATACAAACCTAAGTCTATATTTCTAAACTCAGAGATTTCTACATTAATGCACTGCTGCCTTGAGCCCAGGGATCCCTAATTAAAGAGAATCAAGTTCAGTTTAATTTCTTTTTGCGTCTTGGGTTATAATCGAATGGCAGGGTCATTGAGCAATGACCAAGAGGTTGAAAATTGCTTTGTTCATAGGATCTTCAAGTGTAATATGGTGATTCTAGTCTACTAACTCTAGAAGCAGAGTGAAGTTCAAATTTCAGCTCATCGTCTACCAACTGTGTCACATTGGAACAGCACGTTAGCCCCATAGAAATAGCTCAGAAGTAGACTGGGAATATTATGTACCTACTTATTGTGTGTTAGTGATAATGACATTAAAACAGCTTACATTTTATTCTTTATAACATAACTGAATTATATCGCATTTTCCAAATAAAATGTGATTTATGTAAAAAACAAACAAAAAAAGTTCTGGTCCATAGTAAACACTCAAATTATAGGTGACTTCACTGTCATCATCATCATCATCACTCTAACAATAGCAACACAGGAATCAACAATCCAATTGATACTTGAATTTTCTTTATACCACTGGCTATTAAATAATTTTTTTGTTTTGTTTGTTTTTCAAGTCACCAGGTCCAGGATTTGAACCACTGAGTCAGCCATGTGGGATCCTGCCACCTCAACCACCATACCACCTGTCTAAACATTTTATTACTACAATCCATGGAGAAAAAAAAAATTATCGCGATTCAGTATGCTCAGACATATATTTGAACAAACATATAACAACATAATATTTTCCTTTCATACATGCAACATACTTGCATTTTCCATTCGACTTCACTCTGTTTTGTTTTTTAAATGTTGGTCATAACCCACTTAGCTGACTCCAAGATCACTAATTGATTGCCATCCACAGTTTAAACAATGCTGCACTGCATCATTTCTGCAAACTATTTTCTAGAAACTCACAAAATACACAAATGTTTATTGAGCCTAAAACATAGTAATAATTGTAAGGAAGTACTAATTTGTTGTTGAGTGGCTGTTCCCTGATGTTGCCCCAAGTACTTATAAACTCCACTTGATCAACTGAGAATAATGTATGATAAATCTTTCTGGATCCTTACAGGACCCTCTTAGAGAAAAAAATCTCAGCTCATAGATAATATCTTTATTATATCTGACCTCTCCATATCTGTTAGGCTTCTATGTAACAATCATATATTCATCCTAATGTATCTGCTCCCCATGCATGTTCTTAGGCAACTTTTACAAACTGGAAGAGCAATAGCATTACACTGCCCAATTAGTTAACTAGGTATGTAAACATCTAATTGTCAGGCCACATTTATCTCAGTTCATCTCACAAGGAACATTTTTAAATGTATTAGAAGTCACATCCATTGGTCAGCAAGTGGTGTGGAGCTTAAGGTGGCTGGATCCTACATGGCTGAATTCACAATTCAAGTCCCCAATCCAGCAGCTTGAAAATCATGCTAGGTGCATATGCATGTATACCCAAAATCCCAAGAGGAAAATGGAGGAGAAGAGATTGTGAAATGGCTATCTCCCCAGGGGCAGGGGGCAATTTCTCACTTTCTCTCTCTCTCTGTCTCTCTCCAGCAAGTGCACTTGCCGGATGGCAAAAATCTTTTTAAAAGAAGAAGAATTCATGTCTAATATGATGTTAATCCATTAATTAACTGATATTTGATATATGACTTTTGGTTTATGAGTTTCTAATCCCATTAGTCCTATTGTATACACCCTATGGCAGCACTATCCAATAGAGCTTTCTCTGATGATGGAAAGTTTCTATAGCTTCACTG
Source organism: Tupaia belangeri chinensis (assembly GCF_000334495.1). NCBI lineage: Eukaryota > Metazoa > Chordata > Mammalia > Scandentia > Tupaiidae > Tupaia > Tupaia belangeri. The sequence goes on along the minus strand of NW_006201399.1, from coordinate 48,138 downwards.
TCCAATATGGTAGCCACAAGCTACATATGGCATTGAGCCCTTGAAATATGGCTAATGAACCTGAGAAACTAAAATTTTAGCTTTCCTTTATCTTAACTAATTTAAATTTAAATAGTCACATGTGGCTACTACTATATTAGTGTAGGTCTAGAGCATTTATCATTAGAACATGCTAAAAATCCTGATTATAAAGAAAGGTATAATAAAAAGTACCATTTATCTTCTTGAGCATGTATCAGAGGCCAAGCATTAGCCTAACCCCCTTTTTATATACTTTATGTAACTTACCTCTCATAACACTATTTGGTAAATACTATCATCATTCTCCTCACTTTTTGGTTGAAGAAACTGAGATCAGGGAACCAGCAGTTAGCGTAACGGCTATGTCGCTGGACTCCCACGTAGTTGACCGCGGTTCGTGTCCCAGACCCGGTGGCTTAAAACTCACGCTGGGCGCGTGTGCGTGCATGCCCAAGATCCCGAGAGGAGAATGGAGGAGAAGGGATTGTGGCGTGACCATCCCCTGGGGGGTGATTTCTCGCTTTCTGTCTCTCTGCCTCTCTCCGTCTGTCTGGCGAGCGCACGCACCCTATAGCAAAAACCTCTCCAAAAAGAAAAAGAAAAAGAAAAAAAGAAGAAACTGAGATCACACAGCTACTAAGCCATGAAACTGAGATTTATACCCAGATCTGTCTCCATAGAGCAGATCTGTATTCTTTTCCACAACAATAACCACTAGCTTTGTGTGTGTGTGTGTATGTGTGTGTTATTTCAGCAGGTAGGAAAGAGCTGTACAAGATATTTGAGAATAAATGGAATTTTCTCTCTCACTTAAAAATATCCTCTACTTAATGCATGAGACAGTCTGCTGAAGGAAGGAAAAAAACCTGTGACCGAGGACTCTTTTGGTTTGAAAAACAATGCCTCTGGGGTTTAAATAAGAGGGTTGAGATCAAAAAGTGAATTTGAATCTAAATTATATTTATGGCTTGAAGAATCTCTGCCCACTTGAGGATATGATACTTTTGTTTTACATTTGCTTATTATTTATTCTTGCCTGCTTCTGAGAGGATTTGAGGAGTTTATAGATTAGACTGTACTTAAGACATTTAAGGATCATAAAAAACGGAGGTCACCCAGGGGGAAAATGATGGAATAGATGTTTTTAAGCACCAATTTCTGAGACAGAGGATTGACTAAAGTTTTCCACCCAAGACAAAATATGAAAGTAATAATCAGCGGGAACCAGCAGTTAGTGTAATGGCTATGTCGCTGGACTCCCACATAGTCGACCGCGGTTCGCGTCCCGGACCCGGTGACTTAAAACTCACGCCGGGCGCGTGTGCGTGCGTGCCCAAGATCCCGAGAGGAGAATGGAGGAGAAGGGATTGCGGTGTGACCATCCCCCCGGGGGGTGATTTCTTGCTTTCTGTCTCTATGTCTCTCTCTGTCTGTCTGGCGAGCACAGGCGCCCTATAGCGAAAACCCCTCCAAAAAAAAAAGTAATAATCAGTTAATTAATAAAAATGTCACGACTTCAGATTGAACACAGAATCTGTTGTTTATCTGTTGACAAAGAAATCAATTATATTGGTGTGCAGGTTTCACTAAAGATAAAAAGATGTGCAAAGTAATTCCTGTCTGTCTCTTCTTTCATAAAAGCAGAGCATATTGCAGGAAGCTGTAACTGTATAACTCTGAGGCTAGCGGTCATATCACTTCAGCATTCACCTTTAGACAGCTTAGAAATGTCTCTTGGTTCACCCAATGCTAACTCAGGGGTGGTGTTCCTGTCCGGTTCCCTCTGAAGGGCCTCCTGTACCCATTATTGCTGCGGACCACTCAGAGATTCCAAGAGCACTCAGAGAGTCTCCCTGGAGACCGGCGGCCTCCTTCACTACCAGAGCAGGGGAAAGGTAGATAAGAACTGTGGCCAGTTGGCTCTTTCATGCCAATGTGGGAAATTTTTATAAGTGAAGAACTACCTGTTACCATTTACTTGCAATTGAGCTGAACTTGAGTGTGTGTGTGTGTGTGTGTGTGTGTGTGTGTGTGTGTATGTGTGCATCAGATGTTTCATCAAGTGTTTTGAATTTATGGGTTTTGCCTACATAATCCCATTCAGAGAAGGGAATCACAAAAAGATTCACATACACATACACACACACATGCACACATGCTTTTTCTACATTAAGACAACAATTTCTATGGAGACTTTCTAAAAGAAGGGCTTTGTCTTTAGCAGGTCAGATAGAATTAAAGGAATTCTACCTCTCTCTTACTCTTTAATGTACGGCTGCCTCTAACCCAATGTTTTTTTGCTTGAGCTAGTGGTTATGGGGGAGCAGGGATGCAGCGGTGCAAAGTCTTTAAGAGACTAAATGCCTTTCCAATCCCAGAAGAAGAGAAAAGGAAAATTTTAATGTGTACTTTTTATGTGTTGGATGCTTAATATGCCTTAATTTGATTCTCACAACTCCATTTTGGAGACGTAAAACACTGAGGTAAATCACCCCAAAACTTGAACCAGTAGGCAACAAGTCTGAATCAAAACTGAGCGTGTTGGATCAGCTTCATGGTGCAGAGGGAATGTCCTGCTCAAGAGAAGCTGAATCCCATGTGGCTACTGCAGTTCAACTTTCCAGCCCAGGCAAGCCTAAGAAGCATACCAGCCCTATGTGGAGTAGCCAAGATCTGACAGGCTAGAGGACTGGAGGAAGAGGATCATGACATGACCAGAGCCTATGGTAGGTGGTTCTTTCTCTCTTTCTCTCTCTCAGTGTCAAGTGCATGAGCACATGCATGATCAAGAATTTTTAAAAAGGGACCAGCAGTTAGCATAGTGGTTATGTCGCTGGACTCCCATGTAGTCGACCGTGGTGGCTTAAAACTCACGCCAGTCGCATGTGCGTGTGTGCCCAAGATCCCGAGAGGAGAATGGAGGAGAAGAGATTGCAGCGTGGCCATCCCCCCTCCCCCAGGGTGATTTCTCGCTTTCTGTCTCTCTGTCTCTCTCTGTCTGTCTGGCGAGTGCACGCGCCCTATAGCAAAAACCTCTCCAAAAAAAAAAAAAAAAGAATTAAGAAAAAATTACCTCAAATTTCACTATCAAAGTCAACAGACTTGTTACTCCCTGATAGGAGAGACCACATTTGTCTTGAATATCTACATTCCCAGAGCCTAGCACACAATGGCATTCAGCAAATGCCGGCTGACTGGCTCAGTGGTTTTTATACTACCCACCTTCCTTCTCTTTGATTACACCAAAACCATACTCTAAGCTGGAAGCTTGACAGGAATGGAAATTCTTTAAACTTTTCAACCACTGCTAAGGTATTTCCACCTCCCTCAGGACCCTTTGAAAGTCTCAGCAGATTTTTGTGTTGATATACTCCATCCATTCTTCTGATTCTTAACAAACATTTCAAGAGAACATAAGAACAGAAATATACATTTTATTACAATCAATTATATCTCTTTTCTACATAAGAATGGGTGAATTGTTCATTTATTTATTTATTTATTTATTTTTGGAGAGGTTTTTGCTATAGGATGAGTGCACTCACCAGAAAGAGATGGAGAGAAAGCGAGAAATTACCCTTAGTGGGGATGACCATACCACAATCCCTTCTCTATTCTCCTCTTATGATTTTGGGCATGCACACACTCACAACCTCAAGCCACCAGGTCAGGGACTAAAACTATGGTCGGACATGTGGGAGTCCAGCACCTTAAGCACTGCACCACCTGTTGGTCCCTAAATTGGTCTTTTATAAAACGGATTGAGAGTTTAAAAAACTAATCAATATTAACATTAGGGAAGTAGTTTAATAACTAAATCCAAATGTTGCTGTAATCCCTATTTTTCGGAAGTAGTTTTCATTTTCTTTTTTTCTTTTCTTCTTTTTTTTTTGGAGAGATTTTTGCCATAGGGTGCATGTGTGTGCAGAGAGACAGAAAGAGACATAGAGACAAGAAGTGCAAAATCACCCCCCAGGGGGCATGGCCACGCTGCAATCCCTTCTTCTCCATTCTCCGCTCAGGATCTTGGGCAAGCATGCACACGTGCCTGGAATGAGTTTTAAGCCACTGGGTCCAGGACTTGAACCACGGTTGACCACGTAGGAGTCCAATGATATAACCATTATGTCACCTGCTGGTCCCTAGGCTTCATTCTCTTACAGCAGCTTTAGATTTACTAAAAAAAAAAAAAAAAAAAAGGAGTGGAAAATAGTTCTTATAAACACCCTTCTCCACCCCACATACACAATTTACTACATCATTAAATCTTGCATTTGTTACAACTGATAAGCCAGTGTCAACACATTATTTTTAACTACAGCCTAGAGTTTACATTAGGACTCACATTTGTGCTGTACATTCTATGGGTTTTGACAAATGTATAATGACATGTATCCACCATTTCAGTACAATACAGAATATTTTCAGTGCCCCCAAAATCCTGTGTTCTACCTGTTCATACCTCCCTCCTACTTCCAACCATGGGTTTTGTTTTGTTTTGTTTACTACTTTCATAGTTTGGCCTTTCCTAGAATGTCTTATTGTTGGAATCTTAACTAGTTAGCTGCCCCGACCCTGGACAGTCGAACAGGTTTCCTGAGGGAAGGAGTGAGAACCGGGACAAATGGAACAGTGTTACAACACGGAGACGACACAATGTCAGGGTCATCCGTTTACTGTGGGCAGCACGGAGATAACAGGGTTACAACTCATCAGGGTCGTCTGGAGACGATGCAGTGTCACAGCTTTTCAGGGTCTTTCGGTCATCTGGAGACGATGTGGTGTTACAACTCTTCAGGCTCTTCAGGGTCATCTGGAGACGATGTGGTGTTACAACTCTTCAGGCTCTTCAGGGTCATCTGGAGACGACTCAGTGTCAGCTCTTCAGGGTCTTCAGGGCCGTCTGGCGATTGTGGGCCAGGCATCGTGGTTATATACATGCTGGTGGGCCGTGATTGGTTGTAAAAGGTGGGTTATGATTGGTTGCTTTTGGACCAATCATGAGGTGCCAGATATGCAAATCTGAGGGATTCTAGTGGCCAATCAGAGTATGGTTTCGAAGGTGAGGTTTTGAAGGGAAGCTTTTGGCATTGTGTAATTGTTTGCTTTCTGAGAAACTGGCAATATTCGCTGGTGTGCAGTCTCCCAAAAATAAACACTTTATATATAGCATATTTTATATAGCTTATATATAGTTTATATATAGTGTTATACTCAATATATAACACAAAAAGTATTTTTTAGATAAAATCTCACATACACATACAAATGTCAATGAGTGTGTATGTACTATTATTTGGAAGTAATGTCAAAAAAAGCCTGAATGTGAGGTTCAGGCCAACCCTCCCTTCTCACACCTCAAACACCTTACCAACCCCTAGTAGGTGTTTTTTGGTTTGTTCTTGTTTTTGTTTTTTCCAGGTCTTCTTTTTACCTGCTTGTTAAATTTAGTTGACCTACTTGATTCTCTAGTCAGGTGCTAGGTTTATATCCTGGCTCTACCTCTATGAACTATATGAGGCAAGTTGTTTAACCACTTAGTGCCTGAGGTTTCATTTCTCTTTCATTTTCACCCTTATCTGGAGCATGGTGGTAAGAACAACAAAGTTAATGTGTGTGAATGGTGTGATATCAGTACATGGTATCTCTATTAGTTCAGTAAAGACTAAGTAGTAGCCATGTTTTCCCCAAGGCAATTTTCACAGTTTTCAATCTTGTTAACTCACCTAGTGACCGCAATTGTTCTTGAGAATTTATGGTCATTTTTTTTATTGTTATAAAAATATAGGGCCAGCAGGCAACATAATGGTTAAGGCATGGATCCCACAAGGTCATCTGTGCATTTAAAATCACACCAGGAGCGTGTATGTGCATGCCCAAGATGCCAGGAGAATGGAGAAGGGATTGCAGCATGACCATCCCCCCTTGGGGGTGTGATTTCTCACTTTCTCTGTCACTGTGTCTTTCTCTCTCACTTTCAGCCCCCCTACCCTCACTGCCGCCCATCCCCTTCTCCATCCCCCCAACAAGCACACGTGCCCTAAGGCCAAAAAATAAATAAATCACAACCCGCCGGCTGGTATGTGTGCAGTGCCCAAAATCCCAAGAGGAGAATGT
>NW_006201399.1:0-41984 GCF_000334495.1 Tupaia belangeri chinensis | reverse complement strand
ACATGTAACAAAAAACTAAAAAAATAAATAAATAAAGCCATCTTATCTGTGTTATAACTCTCTTGTTCCTTTTGTTGACTGACTTTCTATAATTCAACTGCTGCTAGTTTTCCACTGTTGCAAGCTCGACAGTGACATCAGGATTATTGATCAACTCACGCCGGGCGCGTGTGCATGCGTGCCCAAGATCCCGAGGGGAGAATGGAGGAGACGGGATTGCGGCATGGCCATCCCCCCTGGGGGGTGATTTCTCGCTTTCTGTCTCTCTGTCTCTCTCTGTCTGGCAAGTGCACACACCCTATAGCAAAAACCTCTCAAAATAAATAAATAAATAAATAAATAAATAAATAAATAAAGGATTATTGATCAACACTGTACTCCAAAGGACAATAAGAAAAGACAATTGGAAGAGCTAATGGAACCATCTCAACAAAGCCTTGAACTACCTCAGCACACAACCAAGCTATCAGAACACAAAAGTCAAAAATCACGGTGTGCCACAAGGAACTCAAACTGCAGCGTATCAGGTTAGTATGATGTCCCATTAGTTCAATATTTTTAAAACTCGAGACTTCTAGAAAATATAGTTTCTTTAGGGTGTCTATTCTGAACAAAACAAGGAGCTATGATTGAAAAGAAATTTCAACCAAAATTAAGTTAAGCAAGACCTCAATGAGCAAGAAAATGAACAATTCTAAATTCTATAATTGGCCTCGGAAAATCATGTTCACCAGAATTTTTCTATCTACAAAGAAATTGAATTTAATGGTCTTTGTATTTTTATCAACAGCAAAGTAAACAGGAAGACTCTCTCAGAAGCACTTTATGAAGTTATACAAAGAACTACTTTTTAAAGTATTTCATGGTTGGCAGCCTAAGATAATTTTTTAAGAAAAGTTTCCTTAGTTCTTTTGACATGTTGATAACATGTACCACAGATCTTGGTAATTACAGCAGATAAATCCTGATGAAGCAGTTGAGAAGATTACAGCCTAAGAATATCAAAAAATCAAAGGAAAAACCCTCCCACTGGGTTATGGCCTTTTTATCTAATGCATTAGGGCCTAAAGAAAATTACAAATTACAGACCTCTATTCACAGACTCCCTCTTGACTGCCTAAGCAGCAGGCCCACCTGCCATGACAATGCTTTTATATCGACTCCGAAAGCATTCACCTTTCTCACATAGACTGCTTCTCCCTCTTAAAATGTTTTCACTTGCACTATCTTGGGAAGTAAGAACTTGAAGTGACTAAATCCATGTGTAATCCAAAAACTTTATTTTACTGAACATTTTGCCATTTCCTTTACCTGCCACAATGAACAGAGCTGAACCTCATGCCTTTGGCTTCATTGGTTTTCCCACATTGGAACTGTACTGACATTGGCAACCTTCTCCAGCAAAGGCCAAAAGTAAAGGTTTCAGGTTTTGCAGTCAGGTCGTCTCTGTTGCAGCCATTCAGCTCTGCGATTGTAGATCCAAAGCAGCCACAGACAAGACATAAATAAATCGGTGTGGCTGTGTTCCAATGAAATTTTATTTGTAAGCACTGAAATTTGGATTTTAAATCCTTTTTATGTGTCATGAAATATTACCCTGTTTTTCATGTGTTTGTTTGCAACAGGGAGAAAGAGAGAAGGAAAGTGAGAAATTACCCCCCCACCCAGGGTGAATGGCCATGCTGCAATCCCTTCTCTTCCGTTCTTTTAGGATTTTGAGCATGCATTTACATGCACTTCATGCGTTTTTCAAGCCACCAGGTCTGAGACTGAACCACGCAGCTGGCCATGTGGGATCCAGCTGCCTTAACCTCCACATCATGTGCTGGCCCCAGCCCTGCTTTTGAGTTTTTTTCTAGCCATTTAAAAATGTAAAAATCATTCTTAGCTTCAGGGCCATACAATATCTAGTACTGAGCCAGAGTTAGCCTATAGTTAGCCTTAGAAGAAATCTCAAAACATTTGATCATACAGTATAAATAGGAGTCAGATCATTCTATTAGAAGGAACTACACAATCCTATAAGGAGACAAGTTTCCAATTTACAAATATAAAAAGCAATATGCTCAGAAACTTTGGGTAGATATGTTTAAAAAAATTGGTTGTATATGGTATAATCTCATCTCATGTGTTATGAAACTCAAACCTAATGAGGAAATTCCAATTTCTTTAACATCTATCTTAATATATCCTCTCAGAAATTTGGAAATTTAAAAATATTAAATATTTAAATACTAGTATTAATTAAATATTAACTTAACATTTCAAATACCAGTTTAAACACTATTTAAGTATTAGTGATTTGAAACTGGGATTTAGGGACCAGCAGTTGGCATAATGGCTATGTCACTGGACTCCCATGTAGTTGACTGCAGTTTGAGTCTCAGACCCTGTAGCTTAAATTCATGCCGGGCATATGTGCGTGCATGCCCAAGATCCCGAGAGGAGAATGGAGGAGAAGGGATTGTGGCATGGCCATCCCCCCCGGGGGGTGATTTCTCACTTTCTCTCTCTTTGTCTTTCTGGTGAGCGCAAACCACACCCTATACCAAAAACCTCTCCCCCCCAAAAAAATTGGGATTTTTAAAAATACTATCTCCATTCTTAGCCAATTTTTAAAAGTGGCTAAAATAGAGAAGCCAGCAGCTGGTGTAGTGGTTAAGGTGCTGAACTCCCACATGGCCAACTACGATTTGAGTCCTAGACCTGGCAGCCTGAAACTCATGCTGGGCATGTGTGCATGTATGCCCAAAATCCCAAGAGGAGAATGGAGAAGAAATGATTATGATGTGACTATCTCCTTTCAGGGGTGATTTCTCACTATCTCTCTCTCTGTCCTCTCTGTCTCTCTGACTAGCACACACGGCCTATAGCAACAACAGCAACAACAAAAAAGGCTCTCTTAAAAAAAAAATAGTGGCTAAATAGGAAGAGATGTGTTAATGAGTAACGTTGCTTGACCCCTTCTAGACATCAGGCTCTGGTGAAACATTTTCCATGTGTAATTCATTTAAACCTCACAGCAGCCCTGTGAAGTTGATGATGGCTATCCTCATTTTACAGTGGAGGAAACTGAGGCATGGAACTAAGAAATAATGGAGCCAGGATCTAGACCCAGAGAATTTAGCTCCCAAACCAACATTGTTAACCACTTGGCAATACAAACATATACCTGATAGGTTACACATTATTCCTCTTTGACTTTGAATCAGTAATCTCTTAAAATTTAATGGAGTTCTAATTGTTTTAAAAATATTTTTATTTTGGGCCAGCAGGTGGTATGGTGGTTAAAATGCTGGACTCCCACATGGCTACCTATGGTTCAAGTCCATGACCAGTGGCTTGAAACTCACACAGGGCACATATGCATGCATGCATGCCCAAAATCTCAAGAGAAGATTGGAGAAGAGACTGTGGTGTGGTCATACACCTCCCCTGGTGGGGTGATTTCTCACTTTCTTTCTCCCTATCTGTGTCTCTCTAGTGAGTACATGTGCCCTATGGCAAAAAACTTTAAAAAGTTATTTTACTTTTGTTAGTATATAAATGTGTGTGTGTGTGTGTGTGTGTGTGTACACAGATATAGATAGGTAGGTAGATAGAGATAGATACAGATATTTTTAAGGACTCACAGTCTCAAAGTTGTGAATTCATCAGTTAAGGTAAAATATGTATACGTAAGGACTTCACCCACCTAGTCACAGAAAGTTTATTTATTTGCATACAGATTGTATCCCCTCCAGTTCCACCTGTATGGGATTCTTTCCCAATTTGAACTTCTCTACATCGTTCTTTCCTAAGATAATAGAATATGTTAACTGTAATTTGCTCACTGATTCTCACAGCATCCTTTACCAGCAAAGAACTGGTAAGACAGGACTGGAGTGGAGTGCTACCTTTCTTTCAATCACACCTTCACTCACACATTCATTCAGAAACACATACACTGACTGTGCTTACCATGTGCAAACCGTTGCCCCAGGGGTTTTGCTTACAAAATGAAAAAAGCCCTGTATTAGGTCATTTTAACCATCAACGTGGCTAGGCCATAGTACTCAATATAGTTGGTCAAACAGCAGTCCAATTTGCGGTGAAGGTACTTGTTTAGATGAGATGAACTTTTAAAGCAGTAGAATTAGAGTAAAGCAGATTACCTTTCATAACGTGGGTAAACATCTAATCAGTTGCAGTTCTTCAGAGGAAAAAAAATGAGCTCCTCCAAGAAAAAGGATTTACACTGCCTTCAGACTTGAGCTTTAAATCACCTCTTTCCTGGGTCTCCAGTCTCCTGGCCTGCCCTGCAAAGTTCAGCCTTAGCAGGGTCCACAAGCATGTGAGTCAATTCCTCAGAACACGTCTTCCTGTTATTTCCATGTTGATATCAATATCTCTTTCCCTACACACACACACACACACACACACACACACCCTATTTGTTCTGTTCCTCTGATGAACTCTAATACATATACATACTACTGTATCTCTGCCAGATTAGAGAGGAAATAAAGTTCACCAAGTGTTGAGTGGACAGAGGGTGCTCTCCCACACTGATGGTGGGAGTAGAAACTGTACAACTACTTTGGGAGCGAACTGCTGATCTCTAGGAAAGATAAAGATGCTTGCACCTGTGACTCAGCCCCTGACAGAAGAGCAACTGTGAAAGGCTGCAGAGCCAGTCTCCCTGGGAATCACTGCTGTGTTCACAAAAACAACCACCAAGCATATTAACAAAGATAGCACTTAGTGAGATCACTTCACATCTCAAATCACTGTAGAAAAAGAGACCAGGCAGCCAGTGGCATGGTAGTTAAGGTGGCTGGATCCCACATGGCCAACTGTGTGATTTGAGTCCCAGATCCTGTGGCTTAGAAAACGCACCAAGTGCGTATGCATGTGTACCCAAAATCCCAAAGGAGAAACGGAGAAGGGACTGTGGCATACTCATCCCCACTGGGGGGAGGGTGCTTTCTCACCTTCCTTCTCTCTCAGTTTCTCTCTCTGTCTTTCTTTGGCAGTTGTATGTACCCTCTAGAACATTTTTAAAAAGAGAGAGAAAAAGTGAGAGGCCTAAGTCATATTTGTGCTGTGCTAAAAATCCAGTGGATCCATACCTGACACTTGCAGACCTCACTGTCTCCCACAGGGTAGCAGCAGCTCTTACTGCTTGCCAGTCACTCACATTGACCTAGTGTTCCCAAAGCCCAGAGTGAAAAGTCTATATTCTTGTCCTAAGTAGAAGAAATTCCCAGAGCAATGTCTGTATTGAAGTGCTTGATGAATGTTAGCTACTACCAAGGGCATGAAAATACACATTTCCTGGTTTTGAAGTGACTTGCTAAACAAAATGCCTGCCTTCTTCCTAGCACTTCTTCCTTGTAGATAGTAGTACCAAATAAGCCATTTTGATAGAATCAGCCAATTTCATTGACTAGTCAGTTTACTCAGACGTAACTTGATTTATTCTTTCTCCACCAAATTGACAATCGGTGGGAATTTATCAATTGCCAGTCAGCAATTTGTGACCTTCCCTGCTTACTTTTATACACACAACATATCATGGTATAAACTTTCATGACGAACAGTTAATAGAACAATAGCAAAAAGTCAAATTTCTCCTTCTGCATCCTTACTGTTTTACTCTTTTTTCCCTACTGGATCTTAGAGAACCAGACTATGACTAGAGCCTCATTTTCCCACCCTCCTGTTGTTGGAGATCAAAACAGAACACTTCACACTCATCACAGTGAACACATGGTAGGCACAAAACACCCACTCAGAGGAGTGTTTCATTATATCCTTGGTTATCTTTCAGAGATGGGTTTATATGATGAAGAACATACCTGTCTCCAAAAGAAAACTACTGTTCATTACGGAGCCTCGCACACCTATGTTTCACATCAATAAATGCAGTAAGTGTATTTCTGGAAGAATGGGTGGTGCGTGACTGAACAAGCAATCCCAGAGGCTCTATGTGGAGTGGTTGGTCATGGTGAAGAGATCAGGCTATTGCATGGACTAAGGTTCCCTGGACTGGGAACCCACAAGAAGTCTAAGAAGCCTTTACCTGTCCTTGTCTCACCCTGTCTTGTGAGACTTAAAAACTCTTTAGAGAAAGAAGCCTAATATTGTGCACCTGCAGTGTCCAGGCACTTTGGTGAGGGACTAGAAGCACCTCAGTCAATGAGACCAGTGTGATTCTCATGGAGCAATACTTCGTTCCATTTTTTTTTTCCTTTTTTCATTGCCAGAGAAATGCACTCAACAAAGAGAGAGAACGCATCCTCCAATGAGGCATGGTCATGCCACAGTCCTTTTTCCTCCAGTTTTCCATTTCATCAGGGATTTGGGCATGTATGCACACACCACAACCAGATATTTAAGAGAAGTTATCTCTGAATAAATTTGACTATATTGTATGGTTTTCCTGTTAGAAACATGTATTGCTAACATTTTCAAACCTCAGCTAAAAAAATCACTGTTTCATCTTACATGTCCACCTATCTTACTTGGCAAGCTAGGTTTTAAATTCAAGTTGGTCTGATCCCAAAGCCCATGTTCCTTCATGACATTACCATAGTTTTCTATTACCCTGATTTACTATTCTTCCAGTTCTAGTCAAAATTCCTTCTTTTGATTCCATATCCTCTAGATTTCTCCCTCAGATCCACCTAACATACAGTGTTTAACTCCTTTTCTCTTATCCCTTTCCAATGGTGAACCATAAAGGGAAAAAAATTATAACCTACTTACAATCAGAGAAGTTCTGTAGCTGAAATACATGAATACCAAGCTCTTAAAATCTGAGCTTTTAATACAATGAAACGTCTAATGGAGGTTGGATCCAAAAGAATGTGTTGGTTATGGTCCAGTTAAGGTCCATTATTACATATGATAAGTATCCAATAAATACTGGTTGATGACCATTGCAAATGCATTCTAGGGAAATAAAAGAGATGATTTCTCAGCTGAGGGACTTATATGCTAGGAACTATAAAATAGCCAGCAAGGTCTCCTTTTATGATATGGCATCTTTAACTGGGAAAGCAGCTAAAAGAATGAGGACACAGGTCAGTGTGGTTAGAAAAGAAAGTGAGTAAGATTTATTATTATTTCACTGCAGCGGGACACGGTATTCACCCTGGATATACCCTTAAGGCAATGTGAATATAAAGTTTTTTACTACAGCAATTCAATGGCTAGTTTTTACTAAGGAGCAAATCCATTGTACAAAAACCCCTATAATCATTGTGACATACACAATACATTTCTGCATCAGCGAGAGAGATCTAAGAAAAAACAGGAAAAGAAGAAATGGAATTTTTCTATCTACATACACCTGTCCCGTGGCCACCCTACAATAAAAGAGAAATTATTTTTCTGAAATAGCCACTCAATTGAATGAACTCAGTTTAAATTGTTTGAAACGTAGATTTCTGCTGAGAGCATCTCTATTCCATTTGCTACACACAATTTCCATTTCTCAAAACCACTTTCTCCCTCACGGCATCCATGCAACAGCTACGCTCAGCTTTCTTATTCTTTCTAAAATAGTCTCCATACTCTCAGGCATCCATGCTGTCCCTGATGGTGGGCATAGTAACAGTCCCAAGGATGCCCATACCCTAATCTTAAAACATGACCAATATGTTACTTCACACGGCAAAAGGAACTTTGCAGAGTTAATTAGGCTAATAACCTTAATTGGGTTGGGCAGGTTATCCACGGTGGGGGATGAGGGGTGTGATCCAATCTATTAATACAAGTCCAGAAAATCAGAGAGGTGGCAGCACGGAAAGCACTTCCTTTGTCATTACTGTCTTTAAAGATGAAACGGGGCGGGGCAGGGAGTGGGGGTGTCACAAGGGAAGGAATGCAGGTAGCCTCTCTGGGCTAGAAAGGGCAGAGAAATACATTGCTCCCTAGAGCCTACAGAAAGAAAAGCATACTGATGAAACCTTAATTTCAGCCCAGTAAGACCCCCTCACACTTCTGATCTACACAGTAATAACTTTGTATTAGTTAAGCTTCAAAGTTTGTGATAATTTGTTACATCAAATGCAGTCCATATGTATAATGTTCCTTCCACTGTAGTGCCCCGGTCGTGGAATCCCCAAAAAACCACAAGGATAGAACATTCTTTTCTACCTTGACTACCTAGTCAATTGTGTCATTCCTTTATGTCTTTTAAATATCTCCAAGAAGACTTCCCAATGACTACCCCCCTTTCAAATTCTGTGGGTTACCCCATCATCCTCACTCCCAAATCTCTTGATACACATCTCATTTGTGTACAACCTGATTATTGTTATAAACAGGATAGCCTTGATAGCACAGCCTGTGTCTTTTAATGTCAGTACAGGGTCTAGCATGTAACAAGCATTCCTTGGTATTCGAGTAAATAAATGTTGAAAACATCTGAAGTCATAGACTTATGCTCTAAAGAAGTCAAGGAAAACATGAAAGAAATCAGGCTATAAAAATGTAAAACTGCCTCAGCTATGGTTACATATTAGTAGTACTATAGCTTGCCATGCTGGAAGCCATGGAAGATCAGGGTTTGGTTCCCAGGTTGACTTGTACATACCAGGGACATACACACGTGTCTATGATCCTGAAAAGTTGAAAGGCTGAAGACTATCACAATATGATGAGATCCTGTTGCAGGTGCTTGTCTTTCTTTCTCTCTCAAAAGAAAGAATGAAATTTTTTTTTTTTTTTGGAGAGGTTTTCGCTATAGGGCGCGTGCGCTCGCCAGACAGACAGACAGAGACAGAGAGATAGAAAGCGAGAAATCACCCCCCAGGGGGGATGGCCACACTGCAATCTCTTCTCCTCCATTCTCCTCTTGGGATCTTGGGCACGCACGCACGCACACGCGCCCGGCATGAGTTTTAAGCCACCGGGTCCAGGATGCGAACCGCGGTCGACTACGTGGGAGTCCAGCAACATAGCCATTACGCTAACTGCTGGTCCCGAAAGAATGAAATTTTTAAAAGATATAAAACTAATAGTAAAATATCAAAATATAATCAAAGTATCCATTTTTGTAAGTTTACAATGTGCCATGAATCACTGCTATGATACTGTAACATTTAGGATAGAAAAGTGATTGAGTGTTTAATGATTTCCTAAAAATTATTTGCTAAGTTTATAAACTGTTGTATGGGAGGGAAAAGTTCTCTTTTTTGTGGTGAGTTCCTAAAGGCCTCTTCCCTCATTCCAGTTGGTGACAGATTTGGGGCCCTGATGCCGTTCAACTCTCTTTAGGTCTGTGGTTCACCAACTTTGCATGCATCAGGACCTTCTGGAGGGTCTGTTAAAACAGTTGTCAGGGCCCACCCTCAGAGTACAACTCAGCAGGACTGGAATGGAGCCATGAGTGGTATGGAAGATGCTGATCAGCAAACACATTTTGAGAACTGCTGTTCTCAGGCATGGCTCACCCTGGTCTCTGGTCCTGACCACTTCTGGCTTCTCAGGACAGTCAGTCAAAGGAGAGCTCACTTCTGAATCTAAGCACTGGCTGGTATCACTTGCCCAGGCCATTGGGGGAAGAAGGATTCAGAAAATAATGATTTTCTCTCTCCCTTCCCCAAGAAGACGGTGGTCTTTCTGATGGAAGCAGACCCACGGTTTCAGCTGAGCTTCCACTTGCCCAGCATTATATCCTTTCCCAATGATGATTGCAACACCTCTCCCTTGTCTGAAACCTAGAGCCTGATGATGAATACAGTTCAGCCATAGCATCGGGGCAGTGGGAAATATGGAAAATCCAACAGCCTTAAGAGCAGATGTGGGAGCCAGTAGATGGCATGGTGGTTAAGGCTCTGAATTCCCATATGGCCAAATGTAGGTCTAGTTCCAGACCTGGCAGTTTGCTTTCTCACTTTCTCTTTCTCTCCCTTTCTCTGGTGTTCACACATGCCTGTAACAAATTTTTAAAATGATAATAACAATAAATAAAATTAAATAAGTAATTCTTAAAGAGAAAAAAGCAGATGTGAAGAGATCACATTACAATTGCTCATCTGTGTCCTGAGTACTTTGCACATAATTCAATCTGAAAAATAGTCACTGACTTCTTTGCCAGAAATAAAACATTGCTTCTAGGTAAGTAAACTGTTTTCCAAATATATCTAAAGATTCCTTCAAATTCTGTATGGGTTGGTAGTATGTGTTATTCGCATCTGGAAACAAAATGATAATATCCACTTTTTTTCATTTTTCATCACTTAGATTGTTTTTAATTGCCAGAGAGGATATGTGCTCACCACAGAGAGACAGAGAGATGTGATTATACCACAATCCCTTCTCCATTTCTGCATCCTGCTGGGATCTTGAGTGGGCACACACACATGCCCAGCATGTTTTTCAAGCCAGTAGGTGTTAAGATTTGAACCGTGATTGGCCAAGTGGGATCTGGCTCCCTTAACCACTGGACTATGAAGCCAGCTCTCACCACTTAGACTGATTACACTTTTCAGACTTAGAAATAGCCTAGACCCTACCCACAATAACATACCCACACAGTCTATTCCCGCTTTACTTCCCCCAAAGTGAAAATGCAGTGATAATGCAGAGATTTTTAAAAAGAACAAGGAAGATTATCCAAAGATTGTAGGCGGATTCAGTTAGTTTCTGCAGAGAGTCGTTACCTGCAGAATGGGCAGAGGGGGAAGCATGAGATTCTCTCAGAGAACTACAGACTCCCATTTACCACTGCAATCCCCCAGGGCAGATAGATAAATACATTTTATGACTCTGATAGACATCCAAGTCCTTCAGAATTGTGTCAATAGGGATACTCTACCAGATCCAGACCACTGACATTTAAGGACCAGACAAAAGGAAGATGGTCATGAAAAAGAAAAATTCAAATTTCACTGCATTCCAAAGTACAGTCAATTATTTTTCAAAGTGCCTATTACTACCTACCCAGCACTAGCCTAGACAAACAAGCTTCACTTCCTTTGAACTAAACCTGAAATGGGCCTTTGCCACTTTAAGATTTCTCAAAACTTGGGGCCAGCAGACCATGTAATGGTTATGTTGCTGGACTCCCATGTAGCTGACTGTGGTTTGAGTCTCAGACCCAGTGACTTAAAACTCACCCTAAGCACATGTGGTGCATGCCCAAAATCCCAAGAGGAGACTGAAGGAGAAGTCGTTGGGCATGGCCAACCCCCTGGGGGGTGATTTCTTGCTTTCTGTCTCTCTGGTGAGTGCACGTGCCCTATAGCAAAAATCTCTCTAAAAAATAAATTAATTAATTAATTAATTAATTAATAAAAGACCTCTCAAACTGTATACATTTCAGCTGCGTTTCTTCATGAAATAAGAAACATGAATTTTTGCTGCTGATTCCTAATAGTCCTAAATTCATAAAACCAAACTTTTTTAGTCATTTGGATAATATTTTTAAATATATTCAACATCACATTCAAATTCCCTTCCCAGGACTATGTTTTCATTCCAGACCAGCCACCACAGTCCTCCATAGTCGGCAGAATTTTTAGACGTGCATAAATATAAGTGCACACACAGCCATTTACCCTGGTGAAATTTCACGTACACAGGAAGATTATTTTTAGTTATGGACTCCAGTCAAAGCTTTTATAAAGCAAAAATCAACCCAGAGTGAAACTGGGAGACAAAGTGATGATGTTCTTACTTCTTCATCTATGTTTATGTTCTTTCTAGACATTTCTAGACATGAGTCGAGACGTAAATGCCTAAACAAAGACTATTTTGACAACAGTGACATCAGTAGACAAGTTATTCAACTTTTTCATTCAATATAAAATCCATATGTACACAAGATAATGTTTATCTAAATACCTGACACTTTCCAAAAAATGTCAGAGTAAAGGTAGTTCATCTTTTTGAAAAAGCGAAAAAACAAAGCTTTCATCAGATACATAAATAAGATAAAATGACTGAACATCCCCCAGAATGTACGGCCCTGAATGGCTGAGACCTGGTCTGTCTTGTTTTCTGCTCTGGTCCCAGCACCTCTGACAGTGACAGGCACATAGTAAATACTCCATAAAACCTGTGCTTGCACACCTCAGTGTGTGGCTAACCAATCAACATGCTAGACCACACCAGTCAGCTCTTGGTACAACATGCCATGTAGCAAACAACTCTGGCATCTCAGCATCTCACAGCAATTAGCATATTTATTTCTCACTCACATACCTGTTGGTTGACTAGAGTTCACCTGGTTTGGGCTCAGCTCGGTTCAGGTCAGATCCACATGACTGTTATCCTCTTTGAACCAATAGCACTTGAGGCATGATCTTATCCCAGAAAAAGGGAGGGCTATCTGAGGCTTCGTCAAACTGTAAGCTCCTTTCACACCTCTGTTTTCATGTCTGATAACATCCTACTGGCCAAAGCAAGTCACACAGCCAAGCCTAGCAGCCCTGGGTTGGGGAAATGTATGCCTCTCATGGAAGTAGGGAGTAGAAAGAAGCAAATATTAAATATCTCTCCAGGCCGGCATTTCCATAACTTGAATAAGGCACTTTCCTTCTAAAGAAAAAATAAACCCTGGGCCAGTAGGAGGCGTAGTAGTTAAGGCACTGGACTCTCACATGGCTGACCGCAGTTCGAGTCCCAAACCCAGTGGTTTGAAAAACACACCAGGCATGTATACATGCATGCCCAAAATACTGAGATGAAAATGGAGGAAAATGGATTGTCTCATGGCCACCCTGGGGTGGGAGGTGATTTCTCACTTTCTCTCTGTCTCTCTGGCAAGTACATGCATACTATAGCAAACATGCTCTCAAAAAAATAAAAAAATAAAAACCCTTAAGGACTTCCAGGGTTGACCCAAGTTATTTTTATTATAATTCAGTTAAATATATATAGAAATACTGACCTGGCTATGGTAGCAAGCATTAGTTGACACTGTTACTTGGTAGCTGAGGCCTCATAGGAAGCCCAGGTTCAAGTCATGGCCCAACCTGAAAGCCAGATGTGGTGGTGCTTGCCTGTGGGCCAAGCTACTTTGGAGTCTGAGCCAACAGAATCATAACATAGGAAAATTCTCTCTTAAATTGCGTATATATAATGGAGCCAGCAAATGGCATAGCAGTTTTATCGCAGGACTCTCACATAGTCCACTTTGGTTTGAGTCCTGGATCTCACGGCTCAAAAATCATGGCCAGTGTGTGTGTGTGTGTGTGTGTGTGTGTGTGTGTGTGTGCATGCCTGAGATCCTGGCAGGAGAATGGAGAAGGGATGGTGGCATGGTCCTCCCCGCAGGGAGTGATTTCTCACTTTCCCTCTCACTGTCTCTCCAGTGAGTGCATGCAGCCTAAGGCAAAAGCCTCTTAAAAAGATAACATACAAATATTAATATATTTTACACACACACACAAAGTGGCTTATATACATCTTGTGCTTATAGTCTCATAGCACTGTAAAGACAAATGTACAAATTAAACTCAAAACAGCAAAGCTAATAAAATTTAGACTAACGTTACTGACGTGAAGGGTTATATTGGTTTAATGAAACTAAACTGATACTTTCAATCTGAATTTGATGCTGACTGCTATGATCCAAATTCCCTTGCATTCATCATGCCTGTGCCACTACATGTCATATAAATACCCTATTTTCCCAAACATTTTTCTTCCTTCTAAAAACAGTGCTCTGTCATATCACTTGGCCTACACTACACAGTGCATTATTTTTATATTGAGCTTATTTTTTTCTCATTAGATCACAGCAATTAATGAATTTCAGCTCAGTACAATACTTCAGAAAACTCAAATGCGCCAAAATGAGTGAAGAGAGATATACATGCATGTGATATGAAGTATCATCCAGACGATCCAGAATAAATAGATAAAAGATTATGTGTTTAAAATCATTACTTAAATGAATCTTTTGAATTTTAGATCTGTTGCCTCTGTATCCTCAGGGCTTTTTTCCATTCACAGTTACCTACATGTCCACTACAATTCCAAGCCATGCACTGAAAGCTCAAAAGTACTCTTGAAAGACCAGCAGTTAGTATAATGGCTATGTCGCTGAACTCCCATGTAGTCGACAATGGTTTGAGTCCCGGACCCGGTGGCTTAAACTCATGCCGGGCACATGTGTGTGCATGCCCAAGATCCCAAGAGGAGAGTGAAGGAGAAGGGATTGCAGCATGGCCATCCCCCCTGGGGGGTGATTTCTCGCTTTCTGTCTCTCTGTCTCTGTCTCTCTGGCGAGTGCACATGCCCTATAGCAAAAACCTCTTTAAAAAATAAAGGACTCTTGAAAGACTATCTAAAACTAAATAGGCCAGGAGATTAGGGAGCAGGAGGCCTGAGAAAGAAAACATTTCACGGTCAGGGTGGACATCTGTCAGTTTCTGCCTTCCCGGCGTCCATGCCTGATTTCCTTTGGGAAACTATCATCCTCAGCTGCCTGTGGTCGGTAGGCCTTTCAGGAAGGGGATGGTCAGAATGACCCAGCCAATTCACTCTTCCAGGAATTTTAATCTCCAGGGAAGAACATCAAATTATAAAACAGTTGCTGATTCATACTGAGGTGAGTCCTAAAAAGACTCTAGTCTTTTAAAAGACAGCAGTTCCCTGACATTTAGAAACCTAGAATTGCCCCTTTTCCTTCCGAAATTGGGTCTATGTACAATCTATGCTTCTTCCTTCCTGGAAACTGCCTCATGGCCTTCTACTGGATTCCTTTTTGGCTTAAGTAGCCAAGTTGGTTTTGGTACCCCAACTGATAAATATTCCAACGCGAATTTCTAAACATAAACATTCTCAAGCAAGGCCATGATTCCACGAGCAAATGCAACTATGTCTGCCTTTAGGTTCCCAAAACAGAAGTGATCTCATCCCCAAATGCTGTTTATTCTGTAGGTTCAGCTGTCACACAGCTTTGGAGTTAACTCTTCCTTGTCTGTCCCCCAATTCCAGAGCTCTGGGAATCTTTCCACCTAGAGATGAGAATACTGACAAAGATCACTCCCCAGTACTGCCACGTCTCAGGGGAAGGGTCACTGGATACTTGTACAAGATAGGTATAGGTCCTCTAACCCCTCCCTAATCCTCTCATACAAGTGTCACAGGCTGAAATAGAAGCAAAGGATGGCTCTCTGCACTTCCGTGGCTCAATCAGTTCAAGTCTACTGAGCACAAATAATATCTGTGGAGTCACAGTATGTTCTTTTGTTCTTTGTGTGAACATTGTTCCCTCCCTCCCTGAGACATTTGTTGAACACTTTCTACTTCTACAAATGATGCAGGTCAAAAACAAACAGCACTTCACAAACATAGAGAGTCCCTTAGAGGGGACAACTGAATCCTATTCATCTCTAAAGCCCAAGGGTCAAGTGTAGTGCCCACATGGAATAGCTGCTCAGTGAACCTGTCTGTTGTGTTGGCTGACTGACTCAATTACACCAGTCTCCTCCTTTTTTGTGGTTTCACTTTGCATGGTTTCAGTTACCTGCAGTCAACCATGTTTCGAAAATATTAAATGGAAAATTCCTGAAATGAACAGTTCAAAAGTTTTAAATTGCATGCCATTTGGAGCAGTGTAATGAAATCTCACACCACTCCACTTCATCCTGCCTAGGACGTGAACTATCCCTCTGTCCAGCATATTCACACTGTCACCCGGTCATCAGAACGTGTGCTATTGCAGTGTCTGTGTTCTAGTAGCCTTTATTTTACTTAAAAATGGCCCCAAAGCACAGAACAGTGATTCTGCCAACCTGGATATGCCAAGAGAAACCATAAAGTACTTCTTGTAAGGGAAAAGGTGAAAGTTCTCAACTTAAAGGAAAGGAAAAAAATCATATGCTGAGGCCACAAAGATCTAAAGTACAGTAAGATATTTTGGGGAAAAAATATTTTGAGAGAAAGAGAACCCACAATAGCATAACTTTTATTATAGTACAATACAATTGTTCTCTTTTATTACTAGTTATTATTCTTAATCTATCACTATGCCTAATTTATAAATTAGAGAATCATAAGGATGTATGTATAGGCAAAACACACAGTCTATATAGAGTTTAGTATATCCATAGTCACAGATATTCACTGGTGAGGGGGGCTGGAATGTATCCCCCACAGATTAAGGGGGACTACCGTACTCAGTCAATCCCAGAAAATACACAGGCACTTCTGAAACTTAATAATAATAGGAGTCTGACTCCATGACCTGGTGGTTAAGGCAGCTGGACCCCATATGGCCAACCACACAGCTCAAGTCCCAGACTCTGCAGTTTGAGAAACACACCAGGTACATGTGTGTGTGTACAAGTTCAAAATCCCAAAACAAGGAAGAGAGAGAGGAGAAGGAATCGCAGCATGACCATTCCCATGGGAGTGTTTTCTCCTCTTCCTCTATCTCCATCTCTCTGTCTCTCTCTGACAAGTGCTTGGGTCTTCTAGCAAAATAATAATGGAATAATAACAATAGCAAAACCTAATGTGGTGCTTGTGTCAGGCCACGTTCTAAGAACCTACATGTGTTAGCTTGTTTAGTTCTCATGAGGCCCTTGGAGGTAGTTATCATCATCCCAATTTGACAATGAGGAAGAGATATTAAGATATTAAGATACAGAGATATTAAGATATTAACCCAAATTTATCCAGGTAGTAGATGGCAGAGAGGAGAATCAAATCGCCATCCGGGCCCAAGTTCCTACTCTTAGCCATTATATTGTCTTGCTTCTCACATGAGAGGGTTATGCCACCTGAGTCCACTGCAACCTCCGGACAACAGAGATCCTGCTTTTGTGTCCCACAACACCTGGTAGGACAGGACTTGATTAACTGACTGGTTCAAGAAGGACACAGTTCATTCCTACCCCTTCCAGTGCCTACTACAGGAGGATCTAGGAAACCATGGAGGAAAACCTAACTACAAATCTGTATTTTAAACATGTTGTGTCTTGAATTCTTCAAGTCTCTATCTGGTCTTATATCCATTAATTACAGCTATTAACTAAGTCCACTGATAAACATTTCATCGTTTCTGGCAATGAAACCGTTTCTGGTACGGATATTAAATGCACAAAAATTACACGTGTAAAATTTAACATACATTAAACCAAAGCTGAAGCTACTCTTGGAATCGCTTTTTTTGTACAACATGATAATATTTATTATTTTCAATTTTATATCTAAAAATAGACAAAATGAATAAGACATATACTTTCTCTCATGAGATGATGACAATGATAGTGATTTTGAGAAAATCAAAAAATCTTGAGAAAAGGAAAGACTTTGCACAGATTGTGACTGAAGATGAGAACTAAAAACAGAAACTTCAACATCACTTACTGTCATTGATACCATAACTAACCAATTAAAGGAAAAAGCTAAATGAAAAGCTCCCAGTACAAATTAACAGATAAATGCAAATCCTAGGATATTTTAGTAAAATGAACAAAGTTGGCCTTATTTAACAAAAGAAAAACGAAGAAAAGCTAAAGAATATCTTTGAAATTTTAGAGTTCTCCAGAAATAAAGTATCAAAACTAAAATCAACTCTAAATATCTTCCTTCTTCACCCCTTGTTCAAAATATCAGAGAGAACCTGTACTTCATAGTTCATGAACTGTAACTCAACAACTTACAAATTTTCTCTCTCTCAGTTGTCCCTTCCCAGTAAATGGCCAAACACTTAAAAGCTACTCAAGCCAGAAGAGGTAGAGGCAGAAGTGAAGGTAGAGGTAGAAGCAGAAGGATAGAGAGAGAGACTAAACGTAGCTAACTGGCTAGTACGGCCAGTTTAATGCAACAAAACCGTTTCTGGTGTTCCAATGACATGAAATGCATAGAAATTACATACCACTCAGGAACACAAAACTTTCTTCATGTGACATTTGAGCCCGTATGCAAAGTGGGAAGAGCCCTTGGAAAGCTCCCAGCACTGAGCGAGCTCTTAGAATCCCATGCTTTGTTCTTTAGTGCTTTGTTCTTCTGTATGCTTTCCTCATCCGCTCATGCCCTTCCACATTCAGCTAGAAATGATGGAGGACTCGGGCCTGCTATTCTCTGAGATTTCTTCAGTGGAGGCTAGCCTATGATAAAATGTCAGATTCCACAATTCTTCGCACACCAACAAACAATTTAGAAATCTCAAGCAAAGGGCTCCGCAGCACTTGCAAAACAAAAATGTTAAAAACACAGAAGGGGCTTCAAGGCCTCAACAAAGAGTAGAGAAAGAAGAAAAAAAAAAAACAGTTGGAGAAAGGTTCTCCAGGTTTGAAATAGAAATGCTGAATGGCTGCAACAGATTTCAATCTGCTAATCTGAAAAGTCACATTACTGGGTCCTGATGTGAATCAGACAAGCTTTTTTTTTTTTTTTTCATATCCGCCCATGTATTTCCACTGCCCCTTACACAGGCACCACATCCTGATGAAGCTGATCTGCAGTTTCCCTGGGACCCCAGGGACACGTGATGGTGGGCTGTTGGGACTGTGAACAACTCCAGGAAACACTCGATCTCTACCAGCTCCTCCAAGGAATGCTTGCTTCAAACCTTTTGAACCTCCATTTTCAAACATTTAAAAATAAAAGCTGTGGTCTTAACTCATAATATCTGCATTCTCCCCACCCCAGTCCAACCTCAAGCCCAATTTCAACTACCCTGGGCTATAGGAATTATCTATTAGAGGCACTAATATTATAAATATCACCACCGAAGTTCCCTCAACAACAAAACAGTGCATTTTCAAGAACATGGGAGTGGGATTTCTTATTGTTTTAGCTTTTATCAATAGTTTCACTCTCCCAGACCCAAATCACAGCTGCTAACGAGTAGTAAAATTAGTCTTTTTTTTTCCTCCACACTTCCTCTCCTCTGATGATGAAACAAATAAATAAAATGAAAGGATCAAAAGTCAGTCTGGCAGACAAAGCCCAAAAAGAAGTATCACAGGTCGTTTGCTCTGGAGTTGTGATAACATTGAACTGCAAATCATTCTTATATCCAAGAGAACCCACACGCTCCTCGCTCACACTTCCTAAAACACATTTTATGTATAGGTTCTATTTCCTAGGATCTTATTTATTTGCTGTGAAGACTGGTTTAAGCCAAAAAGCCCAGGATGACAGAGATTTATCATCATGCCACCTTGAAGTTCTTACAGCATTTGCCTGGTAATTGCAGAATCTTTATGATGCCCTCCTCTGAGTGTGGTATGGTGCTGAGAGAGCACACTGAGAACAAGATAGAGTTCCACCGTTGTGGGGTTTAGAGCAGAACCTGGGAGGCACCTATAAATTGTACAAATAGCAATTTAATGACAATTGTGATGCAGTTTTAGAAGATAGAACTTATGGAAACCATTTCCTTTCAAGACCTGCAGTTAAGGAGGAGAGGGAAACCCAACAGCAAGGCAGACACATACCCAAGTTTACCTCTGACTGAGGCATGTCTGAATAGGAACCTTATATCTGATCCTTTTCTCTGTTCTTTTTTCTTTCTTTTTTTTCTAAAGAGAGATTTTTGCTATAGGGCATGTGTACTCACTGAAGAGACAGAGAGAGGCAGAGAGACAGAAAGCAAGAAATCACCCTCTGGGGTGATGACCACACCACAATCCCTTCTTCTCCATTCTCCTCTCTGTTTTTTGGGCATACATGCACACAGTGAGTTTTAAGCCACTGGGTCCAGGACTCAAACCATGGTTGACAACGTGGGAGTCCAGAAACGTAACTATTACACCATCTATTGGTCCCTCTCTCGTCTATTCTGAGAAAGCCATGTGAGTTTTGCATCCTAAGCTACCTGTGCAAATTGCACAAATGTGTCTTAAATCCAAATACTGAGGAGCAGTCCTTTTGAACCTCCATTTTCAAACATTTAAAAATAAAAGCTGTGGTCTTAACTCATAATATCTGCATTCTCCCCACCCCAGTCCAACCTCAAGCCCAATTTCAACTACCCTGGGCTATAGGAATTATCTATTAGAGGCACTAATATTATAAATATCACCACCGAAGTTCCCTCAACAACAAAACAGTGCATTTTCAAGAACATGGGAGTGGGATTTCTTATTGTTTTAGCTTTTATCAATAGTTTCACTCTCCCAGACCCAAATCACAGCTGCTAACGAGTAGTAAAATTAGTCTTTTTTTTTCCTCCACACTTCCTCTCCTCTGATGATGAAACAAATAAATAAAATGAAAGGATCAAAAGTCAGTCTGGCAGACAAAGCCCAAAAAGAAGTATCACAGGTCGTTTGCTCTGGAGTTGTGATAACATTGAACTGCAAATCATTCTTATATCCAAGAGAACCCACACGCTCCTCGCTCACACTTCCTAAAACACATTTTATGTATAGGTTCTATTTCCTAGGATCTTATTTATTTGCTGTGAAGACTGGTTTAAGCCAAAAAACCCAGGATGACAGAGATTTATCATCATGCCACCTTGAAGTTCTTACAGCATTTGCCTGGTAATTGCAGAATCTTTATGATGCCCTCCTCTGAGTGTGGTATGGTGCTGAGAGAGCACACTGAGAACAAGATAGAGTTCCACCGTTGTGGGGTTTAGAGCAGAACCTGGGAGGCACCTATAAATTGTACAAATAGCAATTTAATGACAATTGTGATGCAGTTTTAGAAGATAGAACTTATGGAAACCATTTCCTTTCAAGACCTGCAGTTAAGGAGGAGAGGGAAACCCAACAGCAAGGCAGACACATACCCAAGTTTACCTCTGACTGAGGCATGTCTGAATAGGAACCTTATATCTGATCCTTTTCTCTGTTCTTTTTTCTTTCTTTTTTTTCTAAAGAGAGATTTTTGCTATAGGGCATGTGTACTCACTGAAGAGACAGAGAGAGGCAGAGAGACAGAAAGCAAGAAATCACCCTCTGGGGTGATGACCACACCACAATCCCTTCTTCTCCATTCTCCTCTCTGTTTTTTGGGCATACATGCACACAGTGAGTTTTAAGCCACTGGGTCCAGGACTCAAACCATGGTTGACAACGTGGGAGTCCAGAAACGTAACTATTACACCATCTATTGGTCCCTCTCTCGTCTATTCTGAGAAAGCCATGTGAGTTTTGCATCCTAAGCTACCTGTGCAAATTGCACAAATGTGTCTTAAATCCAAATACTGAGGAGCAGTCATCAACCAAAGCAAAACATTTCAGAAAAAGGGCCAACCTGCACACAGCCCTACCTCATGAAGGAGGAGGTTGGCCTGAGATTTGTCCTAGAGGTCATCCTTCCATGGCTTCTGTCACCTTCCAACTTCCTCCAAGCTCTATCCTTCTCCATTTGCTACTGGTCACTCACCCCAGGCTCATTTCTACTAAATCTAGCAGAGATGCTGTCTGAAAATGGCCTAATTCAGGATTACTTGGAAAGATTCCAGAAGACTAATAGAAATCTCTCATGTTATAGAAATTAAAACAATAAAATTATGTGGTCTGCTTGACCCACCAACCACTTTGAATAGAGACTCCCTAAACCATCGCCCAATCCTAACCCATGGAGAGAAATGGATCCACCTCTCAAATGTGCAAACCTTGTGTCATCTGTGCTTTATTTCTATGTGTGTTTATTTCTGCCACGGCAGTCTTTGCTGCACCTAAGTTGACAGGGAAACACATGAAGCCATTTAAAACAAAAACTAATCTAAATCTGTGGCCTGTGTCAGGACATTAAACTCCAATCAAATATCACTAAACAAACATTACTCAAACACTCAAAATAAAGGTGCTTTTTTTCTTAACCTTCAAATGCATACTTTTAAAGTAATAGAGAACCAGTCTTATCTTGCACACACGCACACACACACGTACATGCACACGCACACACACACACACACACACACACACACCCCAACTGTCCTTATATAACCTCAACATAATATCCGTTTATTGAGGGCTTTCCAGGAAGAGAATCTCATAAAGCACCACTAAGCATTATCTTCCTGACTCACTATAACTGCCTCCTGCTGCCACGAAAGCCTAGTGACTTTTAAATTGAGGAAGAATGTAAGTCAGATCAGACAATTAAACATTCACCTTTTAGGCAGCCTTAGGATCGTTCGCATCCTTTCCTTACACATAGAGGAATTGTAACCCACAACCTCATTCCAGATACTACTGTGTTCAGACACCTCACAGTCCTGCAGCAGGATGCAGGCGCCCAGTGAGAGAGAGGGCAGTACAGAGAGCTAACCAGAATCACATCTAGCAAACAGATTGTCCCAGGACCCGACTTTCCTGCTCTTCTTTCTTCCTAGTCTGATGATCTTCCATCTGGCCTCACAATGCCAGAATCCTTTTCCTCATACACTCCACATTGTCTCTGTTCTGTTGAATTGTGTTTACATTTCTAGTCCTCTGGTTCAATCAGTCCCATTCTACACAATTGGCTTTATTTTTCTAGAGTTTTCCCCATGGATGTACATGAAACTAGTTTTGTGGTCTAACCACAATCCAAAGCTCAAAATCTTTAAAGGAGAGAGATGATGCTATGTGTATTTACATGCGGGTGTATACAGTAGTGTATACCAGGCATCAAGAAGATAAGCATAGAGAGGTAGGCAGAACAGAGAGATCTCGCACTCTCTTGCTTCCAGCCCTCCTATGGCTGCCTGGTGCACCTAGAAAATGTTCCCACTTCTTTGGTGGCCTACAAGGCTCTGGGTGACCTGGCCCTAGCTACTTCAGCAGCCTCAGTTCACATCATGTACCATTTCTCTGTTCATGCTCAAGCCACTCTGGTCTCTCTTCTATTCCTTGCATCAGCCAACTTCTGTCCAGCCACAGGGCCTTTGATCTCGCTGTTTTTGTGCCTGGAATGTTCTTCCTTCTGTTGTGAGCAAGGTTAGAGTTGCTATTGCGTTGGGTCTCAGATTAAAAATCCTATTTTAGTCCCTGGGAGGCTGTCCTTAACTACCCAATCTTGAGTTGCCTCCCAACCCAGTCCAGTTACTATCAATTTTATCACCCTGCTGATTCCTGTCATTCTGTAATTATTCCCAGGGAAAGCGAGAAATCACCCCCTGGGGGGATGGCCACACCACAATCCCTTCTCCTCCTTTCTCCTCTTGGGATCTTGGGCACGCACGCACATGCACCCGGCGTGAGTTTTAAGCCACTGGGTCCAGGACTGCTGTTCGAGTCCAGGACTCGAACAGCAGTCAACTACATGGGAGTCCAGCAACATAGCCATTACACTACCTGCTGGTCCCAGAAACTTAGGTTTTGATCACTTCTACCTAGTTTGTAGAAGCCGCTCACTAAATATTTGCACAACAGTAGCCAAACCAACTTCTCTTGGGAAAAATGTTATTTTTCAAGGTTCAAAGTGATGCTACTATTACATTTACCTTTCTGAATTTTTTCCCCTGAAGACTAAGTTCACTGAGGCATTATCTAACTTCCCTTAAATACAACAAAAAGATATGGGCAAAAATTAATAAACATTTTTTAAAAAGGTTGTAACAGAGATAACTGTCGATGTATAGTCCTCTTCCACAGCAAAACTCTTTCTAGGTAGTAGCTACTTAGCTAGAAACCACATTTCCCAGTCTGCCTTGCACCTAGATGAGGCCATGTGACTAGTTCTCACCAATAAGAAGTGAAAGGAAGGGATGTATGTATCTTCCGTGTTCATCTTTCATCCTTTCACATGGTGAGAGCAAAGGTTTCTAAGGTTCAGGACCATGGTAGATTCAGAGGATGGAAATAGCTTGTATCCCTTATTCAGTGCCTGGAATGGAGCTGTTTAACCAGAATATATGTACTCAATATTGCATAAGAAAAAAGAAACACTTATTATGCTAAGCACTGAGGTTCCAGTGTTGTTGGTTTCAACAATTGTCCACCACATCTCATACCAACTAAGTGGGTCTGAGAGACACAATGAGAGGGATAGAATTTGACCACTACTCAATTCAATGACCTAAGGGCACAGCAAAGTGCATGTGTGGTCCATTTAGGAAGTCTGGACACTAGGTCCTGAACCTTTCACCTATGTTCCAAGTACCTCAATTCTACTGCAACTCTGATAAGGAAGGGGCTTCAAGAATGGCTGAAGGGGGTCAGCCAAAGACCATAGTGGTCAAGGCAGCTAGATCCCATGTGGTCAACTAATGGTTCAAGTCTTGACCTGGCAGTTTGAAAAACACACCAGGCGCATGTACATGTGTATCCAAAATCCTGAGAGAAGCATAGAGGAGAAGGGATTACAGTGTAATCACACCCTCGACCCCAGGAGGAAGGAGTACTTTCTTAGTTTCTCTGTTTCTCCTCTCCTCTGTCTCTGGTGAGTGTGTGTGCCTTATTAAAAAAAAAAAATTAGCTAAAGGCCAGTCCTGTAGCACTGTAACTGAGCACTGTGTAGAGGGAACTGGATTTTATATGGTCAATGGTTGGCCAAATCCCAGCCTTGGTAACAATACACAAGATGTATATATATATATACATATATATATATGCCTAGGATTCTGACAGGATGGAAAAATAGAGAAAGAAGGATTATAGCATGGCCAAGCCCTGTTGTGTGTGTATGGGGAGGGGGGATGTTCTCTCTCTCTCTCTCTCTCTCTCTCTCTCTCTCTCTCTCTCTCTCTCTCTGACATAAAAAGTAAAATCTCACAAATAAATCAAAATTACTTTTAAAAAAAGAAAAAGAAGAGCTGAGATAATATTTTCAACAGCCTGAACTATAAGTAAAATTTAAGTTAACTGTAAAATAAATAGATACGTGATTATTTTTTGCATATCTGAATTTTTGGACTAAAATGCATACTTGCTACATTAGTTTAATAAATAAGTGGAGATTTTAAAAATTATTTTATTTAACTTTATTTATTCATTCATTTATTTATTTCTATTTGCCCAGAGAAGAAGAGAGAGAGATCAAGCTGCCAGGTCTGGGACTCGAATCGTAGTCAGCCATGTGGGAGCACAGCACCCTTAACCACCAAGCCACCTCCTGCTCTATATATGTGTGTGTGTATATACATATATACACACATTTAATTAATTAAATTCAGTTAATCACTAGTGTGGTCACCCAGTGCCACAGCAGGGAGATTTTGTTAAGTATTTCGATGTCTTTTAAACACCTTTATCTGTATTCTTGGCACGTGCTATTCAATTTTTAATGCATATTGAGTACCTACATTGTGCCAAGTGCTTTCTGTATGCTTAAGACACATCAGTTTGCCAAGATGACAAAAATACTTCCCCTTGGAGACCAGCAGGTGGCATGGTGGTTAAGCCGCTGGACACTCCCACATGGCCAACTGAGGTTCACATACCAGACCTAGTGGCTTGCTTTCTCACTTTCTCTCTCTCTCTCTGTTTCTCTCTCTCTCTCTCTCTCTCTCTCTCTCTCTCTGTGTGTGTGTGTGTGTGTGTGTGTGTGTATCTCTCTCTGGTCAAATTAAAATAAATGAATGAATAAATAAAATTAAATAAACAATTATAAAAAATACTTCCCCTTATAGAGTCTATACTTACATAATATATACATATATTGTTTTTAGAATAAACTGAGCTGCAATTTTTGATCTACATAACTTACAAAATTCAGATTTGGTAAGCTGGTAGTGACTTTCTAGTATTACATAAAAATAACCCACATCATCTTTTAATTGTTAAGTAAAAGCTTTAATTGCCAAATTAAATGTTCTATTTTTGATCAAATCTACAAACAAAAGCCTAACAGAATCCTTAGAAGAAGTTAAAACTAAGATAACTTGACATAGAGAATATAAATTGTTGCTGTTGTTACACAGGTAAGACAAAAATAAACTATATAAAAGAGAGTACATTATAAGAAAAAATATGATGGGAAAAAGTAACCAATTGAAAAAAAAAAATCTTTGTTATGAAAAGTCCAATAAGGAACATGGTCCTGAGGGAGGCTGGGACTTCAGTTTCAGTTAAGACCAGTCCATGCCAAGATTCTGCAAACACTCAGAAAGTTCACTGGAACATAACCTAACCTTTCCAGGAGGTCCAAGATCATGGGTCATCTCCACAGGAAACCACTCCCAGGGGACAAGGGAAATTTAAGTCAGACCAGAAGGACCCTGGGGTCAGTGCACACCAGCTCCCAAATTAAGAATGTGTCTCACTAAGGATATCACTTTGCTCCAGGGCTCAATTTTGAAACAAATTTTCATTGTCCTATCCACTCTCAGTTTATTTCTATTCCCATCACATATATCATTTCTCTCCTTTCTTCCCAGGCAACCTTATTCACTTTCTTCCCAGGCAACCTCATACAATTATAATCTATCTTATGGTTAAGATCCCTAACTCTACAATCCAACAGACCCCAAACTTAACACCAAACTCATATTTACAGATGTCCACTTGACAAAGGAACAATTTTGACAACATCCAAAGCCAAGGCCCTCACATGCCTGTAACTCCTTCAGTATTTCTTATCTCATTTGATGGCCCCACTGATCACCTGGAAGACAGGAGTCAACCTTAATACTTCTGCTCATACCTCACCACATATAATCAATGCCAGATTGAGATCATTCTTCTTAAATTTCTTTAATATAAAGTTCTTCTTATCATCTTTAGAGCCAACATCTATCCTATAAAGACCAAAACTACTCCCCACACCCATACCTCAGGTTCTCAATGCTCTAAAGACAAAGTGCAAGAAATTTACGTAAGCCACACTGTCCTCACTCCTCTAGCTTCATCATGCTCTGCCCAAACTCCTTTCAGTTCCTATAAGGTTCTTATCTGTTTTTCATCTCAGGCTCCACACACACAGTTCCTGCTGCACTGATTATATTTGCCCCACTATCCTCCCAACTAGCCAACTCCTCTTTATTCTTTGTCTCAGCTTCTCTACCCTCTCAACACACATCAGATGAGGTCCCTGTACTATACTTTCATTGTAGACTGTACTTTTCCTCCCTAATACTTATAATAATTATAATAAATTAGTTGTGTAATTCTTTATTGTCTGTTTTCCCTAGTAGATAGTAAGTTTCAAAAGGGAAGAGCTGTATCTCCTGATTGCTGTCTGACACATAGCAAGAACTTGATAGGTAATCTGTGGAATGAATGGTTACATAATCTCATTATCACTACACTCTGTAGGGTCCTCTCCCTCCTTACTCTCAGGTTTTGGCTCAGTCTGACTCCTATGATGGCAGTCCAACCTCAGCACTCCATTGTAATTGTAATAAACTTTTGCAACGTTCTTTCCTCCCCTGAAGGGTGGGTCGAACAGAGATGCAGGGCGTTGGAAAAAAGGGTGATGTCACGTTGTTTATTGCTGAGTTCAGTGAGTTCTCAGAGTTCTGAGTAGGCTCACAAAGTGCTTCCTCCTTCTTGGAGCTCTCAGTGTGCAGAGCTGAGCTGAGCTGAGCCAGGGCTGAGCCAAGCCAAGGCCATCTATCAGGCTGAGCTAGCTGAACCAAGGCTGAGCAGAGAAGGACTAGCTAGCTAGATAGGACAGGTGACCAGGTACACTTTTTTCTTAAAGGGGTTGCAGACAATAGTGGCTTGTTGCCAAAATCAGACTGTCACAAATGCATGGGTGCATTACATTCAGTGATGTCAAACAGCAAATTCATAATTATTATACATGACAAGTGTGCAAATACACTACAATTAATAACATAAGTTATTTATCCTGTGGCCTTCAAACATGATAAGATAGGAGGTGAAACATGATAAGATAGGAGGTGAAAGAGCCAACCTAAACCATCCTGACTCCATTTGCAATACATAAACTTAAACAGATCCTTCATGAATCTTTATCAAATTAATCCCAAATCACTCACTACTCCCACATAATCTGAGATCATGAGTTAATTTCCTCATTTAAATGTCCATCTCCTTAAAGGTAATTTATGTACATACTCCATTACATATGACATTAGGTTTGGGATGAAATGAACCTCCTAACTAACAATAATATTTGGTAACTACATTATATACATCTTATTACACTTCCCGCAACATTTAGTTTATTACCCATAAAGCACACTTAACAAATTTGTTAAGTGGCTTGTTTAAAATCTGAAATACTGTAGGAAAATCTCCTAGTAATTTGTCCACCATATCAATTATGTGAGTAACCAACAAAGCCTTCTGAATGAAGATAGCAAGAAATCAGAACATTCTACATTACCTTTTCCTGGGTTCACAGAAGGAACCCTAAAAAAGAAAATAAATTTTATGTCTTAAAACTCAAGTCCTTCCCAATAGGCAACTACACTGTGGTCTGAATATGTCAACCAAACAGCCTCTACCCACTTGAAATGGTAGCCTCAGTTCACCTGACTTAGAAAATTGCATTTGGGACCAGCAGTTAGCATAATGGCTATGTCACTGGGCTCCCATGTAGTCGACCGTGGTTTGAGTCCCAGATCCAGTGGCTTAAACTCAAGCCAAGCGCATGTGCATGCATGCCCAAGATCCTGTGAGAAGAATGGAGGAGAAGGGATTGTGGCATAGCCATCCCCCCTGCGGGGTGATTTCTCGCTTTCTGTCTCTCTGTTTCTCTCTGTCTTTCTGGTGAGCACACATGCCCTATAGCAAAAACCTCTCAAAAATAAAAAAATCTCGTTTATCTTACCAGATACGTGATTTTTCCAACCATAGGTAGTTTTAGAATGAAATATCAAGATGATGAAATAACTCGAGCGTATACTTTTGTGTTAAATTTTAAAATAAGTTTTGTAATAATCAGGACATTTTGCAAGTATCTGGTATTTAACTGTAAAGTTTAAGAGCATCTGACATTAAAAAAAATGACAGATTTTCTTTGTAATTTCAATTTAAAATGCAGGATAGCTTTTGACTTAAGAGTATGAATATGAATATGCATCATATAACATTTATTCATTTATTTGACAAACAATTATCAGGTATATTCTTTGTACACAGAATTAGAGGAATGGATAAGAACTAGCATAGCATTTTGAGGCTGAATGTACCATTTTTATTTATTTATTTATTTTAAGACATCTTAATTAATGGTACAATGTATTTAAGTATACTTATTTCTTTCTGAGAGAAAGAGAGAGAGACAGCACTACCAATATGGTCTTGATGCCAAGATCTATCCCAGGCTCAGCAAACACAGGACACCACATGCCTAGCCCACTCAGGGAGGTCTCTAGATATGAACCAAGAACCTCCTCAGGTAGGTCATAGTGGGTCTTGTATGGTGCAGGGCATTTACTACAGCACCACTGTCCTGTCCTTAAACATGCCACGTTTTAAAGAAGTTTGTGTACCGATGTTAAGGGTTGAATTGTGTCCCCTTCCCCATTTCTCCAATTCCCCACCTATAAAAGCAAAACTAGAGGACCAAAAGGTGGCATGGCGATTGAGGCATTGGATTCCCACATGGCCCACCACAGTTGAGTCCCAGACCCCGTGTGTGTGCGTGTGTGCCCAAAATCCCAAAAGGAGAATGGAGAAGAAGGAATTGTAGTGTAGCCACCTCCCTGTCCACGATTTTCATTTTCTTCCTCTCTGGTCTCTCTCTGTCTCTCTCTAGCAAATGTACAAAAAAACCTTAAAAAAATAAAAATGCAAAAATAGAATTGCCATATGATCTAGCAGTATCACTTCTGGTTACATACCCAAAGAAACTGAAATTAGTCTGTCAAAGAAATATCTCCACTCTCATGTTCATTCCAGCACTATTCACAATAGCCAAGATACAGAGTATCTAAGTATCCATCAACAGATGAATAAAGAAAATGTGGTATTTGTATCCAATGTGGAATATCATTAATTCTTTTTTTTAGAAAAAGGAAATCCTGTTGTTTGTAATATTTGTAATACCATAGATAAATCTGGAAGACATTATGCTAAGTGAAATAAGCCAGGCACCAAAGACAGACTACATGATCTCACTTATATGTGGAATCTGAAAAAGTTAAACTCATAGAAGTAGAGAGTAGAATGGTAGTTATTGGAGGTTGGGGGGAGGAGAATAGGAGAATGGGAGTATGTGGATCAAAAGGAACAAAGTTTCAGGTAGAGCTGAAATACGTTTTAGAAATCTATTACACAGCAGAGGAACTATAGTAATAATAACG
This sequence comes from Tupaia belangeri chinensis, assembly GCF_000334495.1. Lineage (NCBI taxonomy): Eukaryota > Metazoa > Chordata > Mammalia > Scandentia > Tupaiidae > Tupaia > Tupaia belangeri. The sequence continues at coordinate 11,926 of NW_006201399.1, read as the reverse complement.
TATATTTCAAAATTGTAAGAAACTTCAAATGTTCTCATCATAAAAATTGACAAATACATGAGGTGGAGATATTAGTTTGCTTGATTAAACCATCCCACAATGTAATCATATATCAAACATCACATTACATCCCATGAATATAAGCAATTATTATTTGTTAATTAAAAATAAATTTTCTTTTAATTAAAAGATTCACAATAAATAGTGCAAGCAAACAGATGAATGGATTGAAAAAGTGTGGCACATATACTCTATGGACTACTACTCAGCCATTAAAAACAAGACCCTGGCATTTGATAGAAAGTGGTCAGATAAGGAGGATCTACTGCTGAATGAGGTAAGCCAAGATATGAAAGAAAGATTGTATGTATCCACTTAATATATACCGACTATCTGCACTCTATGGTAGAGATCAAAATATTGGAGGACATAAAAGCAGTGAAAATAGTTAATGAGGATAAGACAGTATGTAAATGGGGCGGGAGAAGAGAAGAGTTTAGAGAAAGATAGCTAGAGAACAAATAGAGTGGCATGATATTAGCAGAAAACAGTTATGTTTTATCACCTGTTGATGATGATGTGTATAATATTCTTAATTGGATTAGTCCAAGAAGTCTTTCATGTTGGGTAAAGTCTTTATACAAGCAAAATGAGAAATAGTGATTGTTTAAAAACATAATTGGAATAATAATAATAATTGGGAAAAAAAGAAAAGCTATTGGATAATGAAATGGGGATTATAATGTCTCTGTATTGACTGATATACATGATATTCCCTCAAGGAAAAGAAATGTAATGCACTGTAAAGTTACATGTGATTCAATGTAATATAAACAAGATTATGATGATAATAAATAAATTAATTTAAAATAAATAAATAAATAGTGTTAGTAATGGTGCAGGTGAACAATTATTCTCATTTGATGTGGATGAGAGCAAAAATTAACTAAGGTGTTCTGCAGGAAAGTTTGGCAGTATAAACCAAAAAGTAAAATATACAATATGAGTCCTAGAATCTCACTTCTAGGAAACATCCTAAAGCACTAAATCAGATAAATGTTCAAAATATATGTACAAGAGGGAACCAGCAGTTAGCGTAATGGCTATGTCGCTGGACTCCCATGTAGTCGACCGCGGTTCGCGTCCCGGACCCGGTAGCTTAAAACTCACGCCGGGCGCGTGTGCGTGCGTGCCCAAGATCCCGAGAGGAGAATGGAGGAGAAGGGATTGCGGCGTGACCATCCCCTCTGGGGGGTGATTTCTCGCTTTCTGTCTCTATGTCTCTCTCTGTCTGTCTGGCGAGCGCACGCGCCCTATGGCAAAAACCTCTCAAAAAACAAAATATATATGTACAAGAATATCCACTGCAAGATGGTTTATAAAAGTAAAACAAACAAAAAAACTAAAATAAAAACATATATCAACCAAGATCTAGTTAATTACATTATTTTACATACACACATAAGAAAACTAAATAGGATTCCTGAGAATCCTAAATCCTATATTTTTTGACAATGGAAACACCCATATCATAAATCATTAGGTGACAAAACAAATTTCAAAATAGCATGTGTGGTATTTTGTAAAGTATGGAAAATAATTGTAATTATTTCATAACAAATGATTGCAAACTAATTATTTTGAGGTGGTAGGAATTCAGGTGATAGGACCAAAATTCCAGTTGCTTGGGACAAAAATAAGTATTCCATCAATAATTTTCATCCGTAGAATAGTTTTAATGTCAATATGTTTAAGAGAACCACATATATAAAATATTTGAAAAATTCAAATATTTTTAAAAACCTAATCACTCTACATTTACATTATTTTATTCAAATTTACAAGGGTATTCATTCTTTGCTTTCGCTTTTTTTTAGAGAGAGAGATTTTTGCTATAGGGTTCATGCGATCACTGAGAGACACAGACAGAGGGACAGAAAGCAAGAAATTATCCCTCAGGGGGTAGCCACAACACAGTTCCTTCTCCTCCATTCCCCTCTTGGGATTTTGGGCACTCACCCACATGTGCCCAGCATGAATTTCAAGTGGCTGGGTCTGGGACTCCAACTACAGTCGACTACGTGGCAGTCCAGCACCTTAACCACTACATCACCTGATAGCCCCTGATTTTGCTATTTTAGTATTTCCCAGTCACTTTCCATTTTTTTTAATATGACCCATACTTATTAAACAGTAAAAATATAATGGACTCATTCATAAGCTAGCTCTTCATTGATGCGTAAACCTAATAGGAAAGAAAAAGGTCAACCAAAGGGGAAGAAAAACCAAAGAACAGTGCCTGTGGCCTGGGAGTCAAAACAGCCTTTACTTTACCCATGTGCTATTTAAACATCTGACAGCATATCTTTAGCTGACAAAGAAATAAAGAAACATGGAATTACCTCTTTAGAAACAAACTCATCATGCATCTTTCAGCCACCTGGACAAAGGAAACTATAAAAGAGAAATAACTACTGCAGCTAAATGTAAAAATAGGTATCAACATCCAACCAGTTCCTTTCCTCTTGCCCTGGGAGTCATCAGCAACTCACAGGTTGCCACTTCACAGTCCCATAAATCTTCAGAACTGGCAAGAGTAGATGCTTACTAGACGAAGATGACACTCACTCACTGAAGTGCTCATCCTCACCCTATAATTCAGTTTCACTTATGAACTCCAAGTGTATAATGGATATCTAAAAATAACATTGCGTTCTGGAATTTAAAGGCTTAATGCTGAAAATTGCTCAGGCTTCCCTCCAGCAATATTGAACATGCAGATTTTTTTTTTCCTTTAGGTACACCAACAGAAGTTTGGCAAATTGAGACTGAAGGCAATGATGGTCAGGGATCCATCTGTGCTGTGCTGTCCTGCAGAAAAGCATTACTACTATTTTGGAAGTCTCAAAAGGCATAGCCAGAGTCTTATGAAAGAACACAATGAAACTAACACAGTACCAGTGTAGGATGCAGAAATTGGGAACCACAAACCAGGAAGAATGACCCAGGAGGGTTTTCAATGCACCTGCAGCAACTCTTGCAAATCAAGATGTTCCAATTCACAACAAAGTCTTTTAGCCAGGATCCTTTTTCTTGGTGGTGGTTCACTAATCACACAAAATAGTAAAAAGAAGAAAAAGAAAAGCAAGCATAAGGAAGGAAAGGCATAAATACTGGAAAGGAGGAGGTAAAACTTATTTATTAGTAGGTAATAAAATGATGTACCTAGCATCTCTAAAGAAATCCATCTACAAACAACTGTAAGAATATGTGAATTTAGGAGGAAAAGAAACTATGGAGTTAGCATACCAAAACAAGTTGTACTTCAAAAATACTAACAAACTGGGGATCAGCAGTTAGCATAATGGCTATGTTGCTGAACTCCCATGTAGCCAACCGGTTCGAGACCCAGACCCGGTAGCTTAAACTCACGCCAGGCATGTGTGCGCGCGTGCCCAAGATCCCAAGAGGAGAATGGAAGAGAAGGGATTGTGGTGTGGCCATCCCCCCTGGGGGGTGATTTCTCGCTTTCTATCTCTCTGTCTCTCTGTGTCTTTCTGGCAAGCACAGGTGCCCTATAGCAAAAATCTCTCAAAAAAAAAAAAAATACTAGGAATCAACAATTAGAAAAATGATTTCTGTAATTTACAATAGCATAAAAATCAAGTATATAGAAATACATTTAACACAAGATGTGCAAGGTCCCTACACTCAAACTTTTATGAAATAATGAAAAAAGGTTCTAAATAAATGAAGAGCTATTCCATGTATGCAGATTTTTAAAATAGAAATTTTCAGGCTAGTTCAGTGGGGCGGCAATAATGCACTGCTCAAGAGAAGCCAGATCACACATGACAACTATGGTTCAGATCCTGGGCCTGCTCAGCATGAAACATGCCGGACATGGGTGCAAGTACCCATGATCTGAAGGACTGGAGGACCAGATGGAGGGGATCATGGTGTAACCAAACCTTGTGGAGGGTGTTCATCTCTCCTCCTATCTTTTTCTCTCATTCATGTTCATGTGCTCTATCATGAATGAAAAAATATTAATAAAGGTATCAGTTTTCCCAACACGATCTATAGATTCAACAAAGTCCCAGGCAAAATCTCAGCAGATATTTATTTATTTATTTATTTAAATAGAAATTGACAAGCTCACTCTAATATTTACATGGAAATTTAATGGACCTAAAATAGAAAACACAATTTTGAACTTACAGATTACAAACTTACCATAGAACTACAGTAATTATGACAATGGACAAAAATCTAGAACATGCACTTTGTAAGATATCCAGACTCAGCCCAGAGGCACAGTCAGTAACAAACTGTACTTCCATGCTAGACATCATATGGCCATGTGGGTTTGGATCCTCAGGTTGGTCTGAAAATGCCAAGCGTGTGAGTAGGTTCCCAAGATCCTAAGGAATTAGAGGACTAGGGAAAAGAGATCATGACATGGGACACTGTCGAGGGTACTTCTCTGTGATTCTATGTCTCTCTGTCCCTCTGTCTCTCTAAAGTATGTGGGCATATTCTATCATGAATAAAATAAGTTATTCTCAAAAAGAGAAGAAATTCAAATAGATAATATGTATATTAAAAGGTGCTTAGCATCATTACTGATCACCAAATAAAAGTCACATGCCTCTTTAAAATCACAAAGAGAGAAACATATATTAAAAAAATGAAAAAGCTGTATACCCTCAAATGATGACAATCAATTCCCATATATTTCTGGTGAGAGCATAAAATGGAATAATACCTTTAGAAACTATTTAGTGGTTTCTATTAATGTTCAACATATGAGCCAGCAATCCAGCTCTAGGTATATGTCCAAGAGAAAAAAGGATTTGTACAAAAATGTTTATAGAATCTTTATTCACAATTGTGAAAAGCTGGAAATAATCAAACAAACCATCAACAAGAAAATGTACAAATAAATTGTGATATACTAATAAATGGAGTTCTCTACAATATTATAACAAGCTATTGATAAACACAATAGCATGGATGAAACTCAAAAGCATCATGTTGTGGGGCTGGCAGGTGGCATGGTGGTTAAAGGTGCTGGACTCCCACATGGCTGACCTCGGTTCGAGTCCCAGACCTGGCAGCTTGCTTTCTCACTTTCTCTCTCACTCTCTTTCTCACTCTATTCCTCTATGGTCAAGTAAAAATAAATAAAAAATAAATAAATAAATAAAATAAATAAATAAATAAATAAATAAATATAAATAAAATAATTAAAGAAAAAAATTTTTAAAAAGCATCATGTTGAACAAATGTAGCCAGACATATTGTATGATGCTATTTACTTGAAGTTCAAGAACATAAAAGGTAATCCATGGTGATAGGAATCACAAGTCATTACCTTTGTTAGCTGGCAATGGTTATTAACTGGCAAGGAGCATGAGGGAACTATCTGGGGTGGTGGAAATGTTCTGTAGCTTTGTCTTCATGGTTGTTGCATGGGAATGTACATATGTAAAAATTCATCAAGTTGTACAATTAAGGTTTTTGCATTTTGCTATATGTAAATTATATCTCAATATAAAAGAAAGTACAGAAATAACCAGGTGGTAGGAGGAGAAAAGTTACAGAAAAGATGTGTGTTTAAAGGGCTGTTGAAATGGTGAGAGATTTCTTCTGTGGTGGTTGTGAGGAATTTTTTTAGTAGCAGTCAGTAGAAGTATTACATTTAAAATAATCTTTGAAGGGAGGAAAAGATTTAGATTGGTAGACTGAAGAAAATTAAATCAGGTGGTCAAGAAACATAAAATTTATGATAGTTGACCACTTTCAACCTTATAAAAATGATAGTTTGGGGCTGGCTTTGTGGCCTGGTGGTTAAGGCAGTGGGATCCCCAATGGCCAACTGTCCAGTTTGAGACCTAGACCCAGCAACTTTAGAAACATCCCCAGCATGTGCACGCAAAATTTCAAAAGGAAGAGATGGAGGAGAAGGCATTGTGATGTGACCATTCCCCATAGGAGGCACTCTCTTCTCTCCCCCTCTCTCTGTCTCTCTCTAGTAAGCACATACACCCTCTAGCACAACATTAGGTCATCAGGAAAGCCATGACGTATTTTTCTATGACTTTTCTGATGATCCAATAATAATAATAATGATAATGATTATATTTTCATATGGTTTAATCTAATAAAGAAGAAAATAAGGTCCAGAGCAGCTCTTTGTGGAATTTCTCTATTTAGGGAACAGAGCAAAAGTCAGAGAAAGATCAGACAGAAAGAAGAAAGCTAAATAACAACAAAATCATAGCATACTTTTAAGAGAATCAACTACTTTGGGGAAATGCACTGCCTTAATTAAGAACTATCGATGGCCAACTTCATGGTGCACTGCTCAAGAGAAGCTGTATTCTACATGGCAACCAAGGTTCAGATGCCCAGCCCAGTCAGCCTGAAATAGTCTGGATATGTACATGAGTGTCTGGGATCCAAAAGGCTGGAGGGCTGGAGGAAGGAAATCTTGGAGAGACTAGACACTATGGAGAGTGTTTTCTCTCTCTCCCTTTCTCTCTTCCTCATATGGATACTCAAATGTTCTGGGGCCAGACAGTGACACAGCAGTAAAACACAACACTTTGCCAGGCAATCCCAAATGGAAAGGTTCCTGGTTCAAGTTCAGAGACCTCTGTGAGTAAGCAAAGCAGGTCTCTGAACTTGAACCAGAGATACTTACCCAAGATCCAGAACTGGCTGAAGGCTAGGGTGAGATCATGGTGTCAAGATCCTGTTGAGGGTACTATCGCTTGCTCTCTGTCTCTTGCTCATGGCAGAAATAAATAAATAATTTTTTAACACTGTCTAATTAAAAAGTCTCATCCAAGGACATGGACTGAAAATTTGCAGAATGTATACAAAGTCAAAAGGCATACAAGAAATATTCAGCATCGTAATCATCAGAGAAAGAAGCATTAAAGCCATACAGTATCCTAAGCATATGTGTGTGCATGCCCCGAATTCTACAAGGAGAATGGAGAAGGGACTGCAGTGTAGCCATCCTCCACCCCCTCCCCCGGGGAAGGGTGATTTCTTGCTTACCAACTCTCTATCTCCGTCTCTCCCTGTCTCTCCAGCAAGTACATGTGCCCTATAGCAAAAATCTCTCAAAAAAAAAAAAAAAGGATATAATTTTCAAAAGGACTTTCAAAAAAGTATTGGTGTACATGTTTCTGGCAAAGATTTAGGGAAACATTCTCACACATTTCTTTCAGAAGTGTAAATTCACATAGACTTTCTGCAGAGCGACTTATCTGTATATAAAATTCTTAACATTTTTTCATATCTTGTGACTCAGTAGTTTCACTTCTAGGAATTTATCCTAGTAATTTAGCAGGTGCATAATAAAGAATTCATATAAAGACATGTCAAAAGATGTTTACTAGAATCTTATTTATAATACAAAAGGTATTAAATAACCCAAATGTCTAATAATAGGAAATTTTAGAATACTACAGTTATTTTTTTAAATATCCTTCTAGAAAAATTTTAATGATATAAGAGAAAGCTCACCATAAGCTCAATCTTCAGAATGTCATTTTATAATTATCCCCATTTTGCTCATGAAGAAATAGAAATGTGTGGATCTGTGGATGTGTGTATTAATAAAAAGATTATCAAAGAAATTACACCAGATAGGAAGATTATGGTAGAAAAATTTTTGTTCTTTGTTTTCTTTTTTTTTTTTCCATAGCATGAATTATCTAAATGATATTTTTTAAGTTACATGTGTGTTTTTTTTTGTTTTTTTGTTGGAGAGATTTTTGCTATAGGACGCGTGCGCTCGCCAGACAGAGAGAGACATTAGAGACAGAAAGCGAGAAACCAGACCCAGCAGCTTGAGAATCATGCTGGGTGCACATATCTGTGAGTTTTCATTTTCTCTCTTTCTCTCTCTGGCAAGCATTTTCCCTATTAGAAAAAAAAAATCTATGTAATAAACTAGAAGAAAGGCATTTTTAATTAATCATGAGTGTATGTACCTTACTACTTCATCATTCTTTATGGATAGTTTTCTTCCATGCTATGGTTTAAATATGTCCCCTAAAACATCATGTGTTAAAATTTGGAAAGCCATTATAAGAGTATTGAGTGGATGGAGACCTAATGAAATTGTACTATTGAGATAAGGGGATTTTGGGGAGTGATCTGGAATCAGGATGGGGTTTCCCTAACTGGAAACTCATGGGTTTATAAGGAAAAGCAGCATAGACACAGACAAGCTCTTCTCTGCTCAAGTTTCTGCCCTCCACATGGTATTCACCATCAAAAAGACCCTCACTACATGTGACTCCTAGATCTTAGATCTTCAAACTATGAGCTGAATAAATCTTTATTTTATTTTATTTTATTTATTTTTAGTTTTTGCTAGAGGGCATGTATGCTTGCCAAAAAGAGACAGAAAACAGAGGAAAGAGAAAGCACTGCCCATGTGGATGGTCACACCATAACCCCTTCTCCATTCTCCGCTCAGGATTTTGGCTGCACACATACACACTCATCATGATTTTTCAAGTGATAGAGTCCAGGACTCAAACCATGGAGTCAGCCTTCTGAACCTTCACACCACCTGCTGGCCTTTAAATCTTTATTTTTATAAATTACCCATATTCAGGTAACTTTGTTACTAGCAACACAATGAACTATAATATTCTATAAGGTAATAAGGTGGCTGTTACACTTCTAGGCATCCCAAGCAAAAGGAAGAAGGATGGGGAAGAGACAGCACCATAGACTTTTGTGTACTTTTTATCAGTCAGATCTGTGTCCCATGGCCATCTTTAGCTAGAAGATAGGCTGAGAAACTGAATTTTCAAATGAGCTCCCTGCTACTCTGAACAGAATCAGGTTTCTGCTAGTAAAAAAGAAGGAGACACAAAAGAAGAAGGCAACAACAAGTATTGCACTAAGAAATTAAAACCATATATATGTATTGAAAAGAATTTTTTCTTATGTATTTACAAATAGTTATATAATAATATTCATTTATATAATACAATTATGTATTTATTAGTATTTATACATATTTGCTAAAATTAGAAGTATAATAACCTGGATCATTATTTATTAAACATCTTAGGGCTCCCTTTTCCCCTTTATATTTCTCCCTTCTGAAATTTTTCCCACTTACTTAAATTAACAAGAGGATCTTAATGAGAAAATTAAAGAGAAGTTTGAAGATAGGAATCAAGACTCAAGAAAATGTTTCTATATTTTGAGTCAGAATGATGGCTGCCAGAATTTGCACTCAATAATATTTGACACAGGCTAATCTAGAGAACAGTGATTAAAGCGATGTGTGCAGGGAACCAGAACTCAAATGGCTCACCATGGTTGGAATCCCCACCCTGATGGTTGGAGGAACATACTGGGTGAGTGTGCATGCATGCCCAAAATCCTGATGGAGAAACGGAGGAAAAGGATCATAGCATAGCCATGCCCTAGTGGGGGTGAGGGTGAGGGTGAGGGGGTGTTCTCATTCACTCTCTTAATCTCTCTCTCTCTGGCAAGTGCACACGCCCTCTAGCAAAAACAAAACAAAACAAAAACACTCTGTTACGTTTGAATTTTAGATAATGAATTGTTTTTGTTAGTATAAGTATGTCCTATACAATATTTGGGGCATACTTGTACTAAAAAAGTATTCATTTTTTTTATCTGGAATTAAAATTTAGCTAGGTGTTCCATGTTTCTTCTGACAACCCTACCTATAGTCCAAGTCCTGGAACTTTATCCTAACAAAATAGTACAAAAAGAAGTAAAATGTCCTACAGGGGTAGAATAGTCAAAATTGGAAACAAAATAAATGGTAAATAAACTATGGTCATTCTAATCCATGACATGGTATATGGAAAATAAAACTGTTATAAAAAATTAGAAAGGAAAACTCAAGTTTGTGTATGCTATAATTAAAACTTTAAAAATACAGACAAATTGGGATCAGCAGATGGCATCATGTTTACATCACTGGACTCCCACATAGTCAACCACGTTTTGAGTCCCGGACCCGGCAGCTTAAAACTTACACTGGGCATGTGTGCATGCTTGCCCAAGATCCCAAGAGGAGAATAGAGGAGAAGGGATCGTGGCATGGCCATTCCCCCTAGAGGGTGATTTCTCACTTTCTGTCTCCCTGTCTCTCTTTGTTTCTCCAGCAAGCACATGCACCCTATAGCAAAAATCTCTCCAAAGAAATGACAAATTATTTTTTAAAATTATAAAATAAATAGTTTAAAGACCAAAAAAGGAATAAGGAAAGGAAAAAGCTGTGTTTATTAGGAAAGATTTGAGAGGTTTTCCCTCTTTCTTTTCTCAGGTTTTGAAATATCTCTATAATCTTTATAAAATCAGCTGTTAAGAGAACGCAAGTGAATTATCATTAGTACTCAAATCAAGCTAATGAGTGACGTTGGAGGTCTGCAAATGAGAAAAGCGTGTCTAATTCTCTCCAGGAAGGCACTGAACCACCTGCCTTTATGGCTATATAACAGAATGCCTCCCTAAAATATCTCTCTCTCTCTGGCAAGTGCACACGCCCTCTAGCAAAAACAAAACAAAACAAAAACACTCTGTTACGTTTGAATTTTAGATAATGAATTGTTTTTGTTAGTATAAGTATGTCCTATACAATATTTGGGGCATACTTGTACTAAAAAAGTATTCATTTTTTTTATCTGGAATTAAAATTTAGCTAGGTGTTCCATGTTTCTTCTGACAACCCTACCTATAGTCCAAGTCCTGGAACTTTATCCTAACAAAATAGTACAAAAAGAAGTAAAATGTCCTACAGGGGTAGAATAGTCAAAATTGGAAACAAAATAAATGGTAAATAAACTATGGTCATTCTAATCCATGACATGGTATATGGAAAATAAAACTGTTATAAAAAATTAGAAAGGAAAACTCAAGTTTGTGTATGCTATAATTAAAACTTTAAAAATACAGACAAATTGGGATCAGCAGATGGCATCATGTTTACATCACTGGACTCCCACATAGTCAACCACGTTTTGAGTCCCGGACCCGGCAGCTTAAAACTTACACTGGGCATGTGTGCATGCTTGCCCAAGATCCCAAGAGGAGAATAGAGGAGAAGGGATCGTGGCATGGCCATTCCCCCTAGAGGGTGATTTCTCACTTTCTGTCTCCCTGTCTCTCTTTGTTTCTCCAGCAAGCACATGCACCCTATAGCAAAAATCTCTCCAAAGAAATGACAAATTATTTTTTAAAATTATAAAATAAATAGTTTAAAGACCAAAAAAGGAATAAGGAAAGGAAAAAGCTGTGTTTATTAGGAAAGATTTGAGAGGTTTTCCCTCTTTCTTTTCTCAGGTTTTGAAATATCTCTATAATCTTTATAAAATCAGCTGTTAAGAGAACGCAAGTGAATTATCATTAGTACTCAAATCAAGCTAATGAGTGACGTTGGAGGTCTGCAAATGAGAAAAGCGTGTCTAATTCTCTCCAGGAAGGCGCTGAACCACCTGCCTTTATGGCTATATAACAGAATGCCTCCCTAAAATTCAAACAGAAAAGATGGGACCTTATAAAAAAGAATAAAATTTTAGCAGCCACATGGCACTTGCCACATTTCAAGGGCATTAAACTCAATAACCAGAGTGAGAAAGGTCAACTCTATTATCCACAGTTTATATGAGAGAAATAGAAGCTCAGAATGACTCTCCAGAGGGAATACACCCTCTTCCAGCAAGGAGAATTGAAGGATCTAACACAAAATAAAATCTGTATTCATAGAAGAGGCTTCTGGATTGATGAAGTCCTTTCTGATTGTAGCACAGACTGCCCATGCTGGTGAACAGGTAATTATTGAGTTGTTGTGACTTTCCCAACTAATATAATTAAGTAAAACAAATGGCATGCTTTCCTTTCTAAATGA
>NW_006201398.1:1795-1997 GCF_000334495.1 Tupaia belangeri chinensis | reverse complement strand
TACCACTCTGGGAGAACTTTCTCATACAGTCTTCTCTCTTCCCACCGATAACTGTGGGAGCTTGGTATCATTATATCCACTTTTCTGAAGGTGAAAATGAAGTTTTATAAATAAAAAGCATTGCCAGTGTCAGTCGGCTGGTAAGTAAGCAGTGGAAGGGCTCTCTGTTTTTTCAGCAATTTCTAATCTACTTTCTCTGCTG
>NW_006201398.1:1386-1627 GCF_000334495.1 Tupaia belangeri chinensis | reverse complement strand
CAGGGTGGTCGTGTGAAGCACACATCTCCCAAGGAGATGTGGAAATTCCAAAAGGAAGAGCACCCAGCGTCCCCGGCACAGGTAACAATTCAGCACAGATTAGCCGTCCCCGGGGTATATTTCCAGAAGTGGACTTCTGCTTTCCCGTCCTACAGATGAGGAGATGGAGGCTCAGGGGTGGGGGAATAACCAGATCAGGATCTTTCAACAGGCTGTGGAAGAGCTGACGTCGGAGACCGGG
>NW_006201398.1:1055-1281 GCF_000334495.1 Tupaia belangeri chinensis | reverse complement strand
TTTATCCCTGTTTGGAAAATTTGTTTGAAATGGAGTGAGAGATTCCCCAGCCTCATCTTTTGGTGTCACGCCAGGCACGAAATGAAAAATTAGACCAACAGGTTACAGATTCCTTTTCTTTCTGAGCTAATTATGTCACACAGGATAGGGAGAGTGGTTGCCAGTTCTTGACGACGTCTCTCGTGGCTCATGGAGGCTTTCCACTTAAGTGCCGATGCTCGGGGCA
>NW_006201398.1:0-250 GCF_000334495.1 Tupaia belangeri chinensis | reverse complement strand
CTTGTATCCTGAATGGATGGGGTTGTAATCCAAGGGAGCAGATGTCTATCCAGGCAGCAACTCCATCATTAAATTTTCACGAGGAACAGTTAGGGTGAGTGCTACAGGAGCTCACATCATAGGCTTCCTTCTAAAGGAGACCCTGAGATCAGATTTGAGGGCAAGTACTGTTACACCCTAGGCCGCCCTGTTACAGGAGCAGGGAAGGAAACCGTCAGAAGGTGTGCTACTGAGCAATGGGGCGTGGGCC
>NW_006201397.1:0-1001 GCF_000334495.1 Tupaia belangeri chinensis | reverse complement strand
GGGCCTCACCGGGTCGGACTCCTCCACAAAAGTCTTTATGGGAAATTATTTTTTTTCCTTTAGCCTTTAATAAAACAAACACACAAGGAAAAAGAAGCCTAGAAATCTAGATCTAGATTTTTGGAGGGTGAACATCCGTGAAGTGAGAAAACCAGTGTTAGTCTTCTTTCTTTCCCCCCTCCCTTTCTTCCTTTGTTCTTTCCTTCCTTCCTCCCCATTCTCTTATTAACCTTCCATCATTTTTTCCCTTTTATAACATGAGTCCACCAAAAGCCAAAAGATACTCACTAAAAGAGGAAAAAAATCTCATAACCTCTCTAAATCTGTTTTCCTAATTGAAAAATAGCCAGAAATTTTGAAATTACTCTTAATTTGTTATTTCCTTAAATATACTCATGACATGCATTTTTTATTAAATACGAGTGAAATTTTTTTGTTTCATTTTGTTTTAAACGAAGACTTGAAGGAAAAATTATTTCAAGGAATAGGATAAATATTTTTTTATTCATTCTCAACAAAACGGCATCTGATAAATTTCCAAAACAATTGTTCCATAGTTGTTGTACATATGATTACAGTAAATTAAGTTTTATTATCTTTCAGACAAATCCACTTCAGTTTGATGATTTCATACTCATATTAAGTTGGTAGGTCCCATATTACTGTCTCTGTTTTAAAAAGAAGCAAATTGAAGGTAAGAGAGGTTTACTAATTTACTGGCTTCAGATCATGATTTAAGAGTTTCAGCTACTTGTAAAACACAGTTATTTGTTGTTTATGTTATACACAATTTTATATGTGATGTTAATGGCTCACTTCAAGCAAGATGATGCCAAATGTGTGTATCATTTTCCTACGTCTAGCAATATATTTCCAAAGCAATCTTCCTCTGTGTGCATTATGTAACACCTTGTGACTCAAGTCTTCTTTGCCGATAAAACTCCAACTCATATCACTTCTCACCAATGTCCTTTTTTTTTAATTTTAATTTTATTTTTTAT
>NW_006201396.1:0-2390 GCF_000334495.1 Tupaia belangeri chinensis | reverse complement strand
TTTGCTATAGGGTATGTGTATTCACCAGAGAAAAAGAGCAATAGAAAGTGAGAAATTACCCCCCCCAGACCAGGGAGGGGGAAGGTCATGCCACAATTTCTTCTCCTCCGTTGTCCTGTTAGAATTGTGTGCATGGTACACACACACACCCAGTATGAGTTTCAGGCCACCTTGTCTGGGACTCGAACCATGATAAGCCAAGTGGGAGCCCAGTACCTTAACCATTATGCCACTTTCTGGCCCCAGTTCTTATTGGTTTTTACTCCTGAGTGGTATTCCATAGAGTACTTGTGCCGCAATTGTTTCAATCTACTCATCTGTTCTTGGACATTGGGTTTGATACCATGTTCTACCAGTTGTGACATTATAATAAACATAAATATGCAACTGTTTTTTTCAAATGAGAATTTTCTTATCCTTTGTGTAAATATCAAAGAATAGAATTACTGGGTTGTGTGATAGTTCTATTTGTAGGTTTCTCAGGAACCTCAATATTTTTCTCCACATGGGTTATTCTAGTTTGCATTCCCACCAACAGTGTCACAGGATTCCTTTAAACTGCAGCATGGCCAGAACTTTCATTCTTTATTATTTTTACTTTAGCCATTATGACTAGGGTTAAGTGGTATCTCATTACAGTTTTGATTTGCATATCCCTTGTGGTGAGAGATGTTGAGCTTTTATTCCATATGCCTGTTGACATTCGTTTGGAGATTTGTCTGTTCAGCTCATTTGCCAATCTTTTAATAGGACTGACTTTTGTTTTGGTTTGGTTTGGTTTGGACATTTTTTGCAGGTAAGCTTCTTGAGTTTCCTATGTGCATCCTCTTTCTAATTCCACAGCTGCTTTGTGAAATGGTGGTCTTGTCTGTATTTTACAGATGAAAACCTGAGGTGTTTGGAGGCCCACGACCCACAGAGACTAAGTGGTGGTGATGAAATTCAGGTCAGAGCTGAGAGACTCCACATGTATGGTCTTCCTGGCCCCTGGCTTCCTCCAGCACCTTGGAGACTCTCCCTGACGGAGGGTTTAAGGACGGAGTGTCTGCAGCCCTCGGTTTAAAAGACAGTAACCACAGCTTAATAGGAGTGCAAATGTAAAAGTCGAAGAGTAAAATCGAAATACATGATTATGTTACTTTTTTTTTTTTGAGAGGTTTTTGCTATAGGGCGTGTGCGCTTGCCAGACAGACAGAGAGAGACAGAGAGATAGAAAGCAAGAAATCACCCCCCGGGGGGATGGCCACGCCGCAATCCCTTCTCCTCCATTCTCCTCTCGGGATCTTGGGCACGCACGCACGCACACGTGCCCAGCGTGAGTTTAAGCCACCAGGTCCGGGACTCGAACCGCGGTCGACTACGTGGGAGTCCAGCGACATAGCCATTACGCTAACTGCTGGTGCCATATGTTACTTTTTTTTTAATTGCCAGAGGATTCATGCACTCTCCAGGAAGAGACTAAGACAGAGGGAGGAAGACTCCCAACGGGGTGTGATTATGCTACAATGCCTGCTCCTCAGTATCCCTGCTGTGGGATTTGGGGCATGCTCATGTGTATTATTAAAAAACCAACAAACAAACCAACAAACAAAACTGGAAACTGTTCCTGTGTTTATCAATATTGATAAATAATAAACATAAACATAAATCAATAAATAAATGTTGATAAATGTAAATATGTTAATAGTATAGAGTAAGACATTTTCTTTAATCTAGAGCATCCTTATATCTTCTAATTAAAACAAAAAACCAGATTAAAACATTCCACAGGTTCCTAAAAGTGTGTTTTTCAAGCTGCCGAGCCCAGGATTTGAACTGTGGTTGGCTGTGTAGGATCTGACTTGCTGCACCACTGGGCTATGGGACCAGTCCAACTATGTTACTTTTTTTTTCTTTTAGGTTTTTGTTGTAGGGTGTGTTTGCTTGCTGGACAGTGATAGGCAGAGACAGAGAGAGGGAAAGTGAGAACCCACCTCCTTGGGGGATGGCCATGCCACAATCCCTTCTCCTCTATCCTGAAATTAATTTCTGGTTTAATTCTGTCATGGTTGCCAAAGATATTGATTATAGTTTCTATGCCTTTGAGTTTGTAAAGGCTTGTTTTGTACCATATCATGTGATCAATCTTAGAAAAGGTTCCATTTATTTTCTATATAGTTTATTTTATTCTATTTATTATATAGTTTAATTTATTCTCTAATTCATTTATTTCGGCTAGAGTCTTTATTTTTTCTTGTCTCCTGGCATTTGGGGGGTGGGGAGTTGTTGCTTTTTTGACCCTGAGATTGTCATTAGGTTGTCTATTTGCCACATTTCCACCTTTTTCTTATGTGCATTAATTGTTATGAACTTCCCTGTCATGACTGCTTTCACTGTGTTCCATAGATTAT
>NW_006201395.1:0-1217 GCF_000334495.1 Tupaia belangeri chinensis | reverse complement strand
TTTACTTTTATTAAATGCTTTTTCTGCATCATTTGATGTGATCTTTTTTTTTAAATCTTTTTTTGATGTTAATATAGTGTACTACATTTATGGTTTTGCATGTGTTCATCCATCCTAGCATCCCTAGAATAAAGTCTACCTTGTCATGGTTTATAATCCTTTTAAGATGCTGTTGCATACAATTTGCTAATATCTGGTTGAGAATGTTTGCATTGGGACCAGCAGATGGTGTAATGGTTACATTACTGGACTCCCGCATAGTCAACTGTAGTTCAAGTCCCAGATCTGGCAGCTTAAACTTACACCACACATGAGTGCATGTATGCCCAAGACCCAAAGAGGAGAATGGAGGAGAAGGGATTATGGCATGGCCATCCTCCCAGAGGTTGACTTCTCACTTTCTGTCCCTCCGTCTCTCTTTCAGGCAAGTACACATTCCCTATAGAAAAATGATATCTTAAAAAAGGGGGAAAAAAAAAAAAAAAAGGAAAAAAAAAACACGAGAGAGAGAGAGAGAATATGTGCATCTATATTCATCAGAGATATTGATCTGTAATTTCCTTGTTTTTGGTTATGCCCTTGTCTGTTTTGGGGATGATGATAATGAGATTTCTTAAAATTAATTTGGGAGACTTCTTTCCTTTTTGGATCTTTTAAAATAGTTTGAGTATAATGTGAGTTATTTCTTCTTTAAGAGTTTTGTTTTATTTATAAGTGAAATTGTTGGTACCTGGGTTTTCTTTGTTGAAAGATTACTTATCACTGATTCAATTTCATTTATTTGGGCTTTCTATATCTTCTTGATTTAGTTCTGTAGCTTATATATGTCAAGATACTTGTCCATCTCATGCAAGTTTTCTCTTTTGTTGGCTTATAGTCACTCATAATATTCTCTAACAATCTTTTTGCATCTGTTATATCTGTTGTAATACTGCCTGATTCATTGTGAATTTGATTTATCTGGTTCCTTTCTCTTTTCTTCTTAATTAGTCTAGCTAATGGTGTCTCAGTTTTGTTTATCTTCTCATAAAACCAACTTTTGATTTTATTTATTTGCTATATAGTTTAAGTCTATTTCATTTACTTCTGCTCTAATCTTTATTTCTTTACTCCTGGCATTTTTTTTTTGTCACTGTTGTTGTTTTTCCAGTTCCCTGAGGTTGTTTTTAGGTTGTCTATTTGACATCTTTCTATCTTTTTCTTATGTGGACTGATTT
>NW_006201394.1:0-803 GCF_000334495.1 Tupaia belangeri chinensis | reverse complement strand
AAACTCCACACCAACATTATACACACTTGGGGAAAAAAGACAAACAGTATCTATTACAAATTTACAATAGCTTAGCTTAGTTCACACCATGCCATAAAAAGTACATTAATCAAGATACACAAGCTTTTGTGGTTTCTGAACTGCAGAACTTTCTTTTTTCTTTCCTTTTCTTTTTTTTTTCCTCTGCAGAATCCTTAAAACCCATGTCACTTAATATTTGTTAGCCTTTCTACTGAGAGGTAAATGATACACGGTGATGATGAACAATGTTAACAGACCGGTTGTCTAGTACGAATCATTCCAGCTTTGTTCAGCAATGGCCGAAGCTCTCTTCTGTTTTTTTTTTTTTTTTTTTTTTTTTTTTTTTTTTTTTTAATAGAGCTGGCTGTGCAGCCTGGTTCTTGGCTGGACTGTTTGGAATAGGTTCATCCAACAGAGATTGAATGGATGTTGAGATAGAAGAAGATAACATCATGTGTTGGACTCCATCGATTCTGAAGGATATCTAAACATACGCTATCATCGGCATACACATTTGGATGAAACATTTTGCATAAAATCCTAACAGTTGGTGGTTTATTTGGATAGTCTTCAGAAAATTCTATCACTAGTTTAAAAGTACCGTCTTCGAATGGTGTCCCTTCTGGTCCAAATATAACTGCATTCCACTGCATGATGTTCTTTTCAGATGGTGCACCACTGATGCCACAGATGGGCCCCTTTGCAATCGATTGCTTGAGATCCTGCATGGGCCTCCTCCACGCCGGGGTCAACATGCTCCCCGGCTGCCCCATGGTCAGTCT
>NW_006201393.1:0-446 GCF_000334495.1 Tupaia belangeri chinensis | reverse complement strand
GCACGTGTGTGTGTGCCCAAGATCCTGTGAGAATGGAAGAGAAGGGTTCATGGCATGGCCATCCCCCTTGGAGAGTGATTTCTCACTTTCCCTCTTACTGTCTCTCTCCACGTTCACATGCCTTAATGCGAAATCCTTAAACCAAATCAAACCAAACTAAAACAAAATGAAATGAAACAAAAACCTATGTACATACAAAAATCTGCACTCAATATTTATAACAGTTTTATTTGTTATTTCCAAAAAAGTAATTCTGGAAGCAAGCAAGATATATTTCAGTTGGTGAATGAATAAATAAACTGAGGTATATTCAGACAACGGAATATTATTCAGTGCTATAAAGAAAAGAGAGTTTAACTGTGAAAGAAGTTAGATGAATATTTTTTTAAATTTTGGATTTTTAAAGTTATTTTTAAGAATTACTTATTGATGTTATTTATTCATTC
>NW_006201392.1:0-747 GCF_000334495.1 Tupaia belangeri chinensis | reverse complement strand
AAGGAAGAAACCATCCCTCTCCCCACCTCCCTGTGCTCCAGCAGGATGGCCACCCCACAATCCTTTCTCCATTCTCCTCTCACTATTTTGGGCACACACACACATACACACATGTGTCTGGAGTGTTTCAAGCCACTGGATTTGGGAGTCAAACCACTGTTAGCCATGTGGGAATGCAACGATTTACCACTACGCCACCTGCTGGCACCAGGTTAATTCATGTTCTACAGAGGCACCAACAGACTTTTCAACATGTGTGCTTGGAGACTTTTCGATATCCACATGCAAAATATCACCCCAAAATCCAGAGACAAGGTTGGAAGGGAAGGGACTGGTATGGCCATCCCACTGGGAGAGATGGCTTCTCATTCTTCCTCTGTCTCTCTCTGGTGATCGTGAGTGCCCTATACTCAAAAGAAGTTTCCTCTGAGAACGTTCTTCTCTCATTCTCCCCGTCACTGAAAACAGCCTTCCCGAGGTGGTGGCTGTGCAGTGGTAGACCTAATTTGGGCACAGAAACAAGCAGACAGAATCATCAAATCCACATGGCACTGTCATGCCCCTATCAACTCCCCAGAGCTCCCCCTTTCCCTCTGCGCAGGTTCCAGTGTCCTACACACAGATGGACGGGGCCGTGTCCTGGCCTGGATACCTTTCCAGGTCCTGTTTCCAGCTGGGCTTCTGTCTGCTGCTCAGTCAGGGCCCCAATGTCTCAGGCCCATGTTCCAATTTCTGCTTCTGTGCCTG
>NW_006201391.1:2578184-2584669 GCF_000334495.1 Tupaia belangeri chinensis | reverse complement strand
GAGAAGCCCCAGCAGACACTGGGGCACGGGCAGAGCGAGGAGGCAGGGCAGTTTCTCATGTCCCCCCACCGTGGTCCTGGTCCTGGTCCTGGTCCTGGCAGTGGCTGCCTCGAGGTCCCTCGGGCCAGCTCCAGCTCCTGCCGGGCTCTGGTAGCACCTCCTTGTCCCCTTCCCATCAGACCTCAGAGTAGAACGGCTTCCCTGCACGGCCAGCCCCGGTGCCCCACTTCCTGTGCCGGTTCCTGAAGCCTCCATGGAGAGAATTCTGTTGCCGTAGGGACGCTGTCCCATGAGTGCAGCCCAGGTTTACACGAAGAACACAGCCCTCCTGGCCAGGAGCTGTTCCCTGTGCCAGGAGCAGTCGCACCCAACCTGTCCTAAACCATCTCCACTCTTGCTTTCACGCCCAGAAGGCTGTGCGCGATTTTGAGTCCAGAGCCTGGGCCTCGGATTCCTCCCATCTAGACCGTGCTCAGGTCCTTTGCTGGCGCGCTCATCCCCAGAGAGGAGCAGCTTTCTGAACCCCCAGCCCGGCTGCAGTGCACACAGCAGCAGGACGGGCAGGTCTGGCGGTTGGTTCCTTTCAGCCAGCCTATAAATCAAGCGCTAATCCCTGCTACTCCCTCCTGGCTCTTGGATTAGCATTCCCGCCCAGCCTCTCAGAAAGTCCTCTGCATATTGAAGTCATTTTGCTCACTGCTCACCCTGCCCAAGTGGAGGCAGAGGCATTTTGTAACTGGCAGGGTTTGGAGAAGTACGAGTGTTTAATGACAGGCCCGCTGCTTGCCCCGCGCGGTGCACAGGCTCACAGGCAGGACAGTGCAGGGGTGGCCAGCAGGCCAGCTCCAGGGACACTGCTTCTGGACAGGGGTCAGGGCGACGCGAGACCCTCCCTTTCGGGGGCACTTGCGAAGTTCAGCCAGGGCTGAGTTCTCCTTTGCTTCCTCTTCCGGAGAGGCATGCTGGGCCCTGCTGAGACACAGCGACGGACAGGGCAGGCAGGGCCACCCCGTTCTCTCCCCTGCCTCTCCAGAGCTAACTGTCCTTGGCAGATGGCGTTTCTAGCCAGTCTCCCTAGGAAACGTCCCCAGTGCCTAGCAACCTTGAGCACTGGGATGCTCGTGGCTGAGTTCTCCTTTGCTTCCTCTTCCGGAGAGGCATGCTGGGCCCTGCTGAGACACAGCGACGGACAGGGCAGGCAGGGCCACCCCGTTCTCTCCCCTGCCTCTCCAGAGCTAACTGTCCTTGGCAGATGGCGTTTCTAGCCAGTCTCCCTAGGAAACGTCCCCAGTGCCTAGCAACCTTGAGCACTGGGATGCTCGTGCTGCCTGGCTCCCCAGTGCCTAGCAACCTTGAGCACTGGGAGGCTCCTGCCTGGCCCGAGTGCCCGCGAGGCGTCCAGCCAGAGGCGCCCACGCCCCTCTGTTCCCTAGACAGGCACTTCCCGAAGAGTGCCTCACCGGAGCAGGGACACCACGGGCCCACTGTTCCCAACCTGGGTGCCCCCCTGGGTGCCCCCCGCCACTTCACTCCTGACAATGACAATAGGACCTCCTGCCACTCCAACACTCCCCCGACCCCGGGACCCTGCCCAGGAACACTCCCTTTGCAGCCCACTCAGAACGATTTCCCAAAGCCATGGGAGTTAATCTCTGAAATCCTCTGGAACAAAAGCTGCTGGCCCAGGCCCTGGATAAGTCGATCAACAAACACGCTGGAGCGGACGAGGTCTGAGCGCTCTTTGTTCTGCCCCAGAGCACAGATCTCTCGCCAGATCAGGCCGGTGACCCTGGGCTCCTCAACGCCTCACCTCCCTGGCCCTCAGCCCCATGGCCGCCATTCCCCCAGCACTAAACTCTCTTCGGAGGAGCAAAGCCATCGTGTTCCCGTCCGTCTCTCTGTCTTTGAGAAACCACCTGATTAGCAATTTTGGGAGCAAGTCAAGGTTCAACGAGAAGGGAAAACAAACTGGTCCCCTGCAAAAGGCACGGGCTGCTCAGTGTATGCGGAGGCTCCATATGGTTGTTTTTCTGGAAGGGAGTCAAAGGACCTAAAAACCTGCTTCTTAGATGACAGCAACAGGGGGAGAAAAATCACAGAAAACCTGTTTGCAAATACTCACTCTCCCTTTCACGTGCAATCGATCCTGAGCAGTGCCAGGGGTTGGGAGGGTGCTCCAGGCCAAAAGAGCGGTCAGAGAAACAGGGTTGGTGCAATCAGCCAGCCTCAGGGTTCCCGGGATCGGCAGAGACGCCCACCTGGATGTGCCCGCTGCAGGACGCAGCACCCCCACGATCTGCCCTGGGCACACACACATCCCAATGTCCTTCCTTCCGGGACAGGGAGGACTGCCCTGGCCTCGGGATCCTGCTCCGAGCTGGGCGAAGCACTTGGGGGAAGTTAGTGCTCCTTTCGGGAGATTCAATTTTTCACTCGGGGACTGTTTGAGGCTGGAGCTGAGCACTTCATGTTCTCTCTCTATCTGGGCCCAAGGTTCTCATCTGTAAGATGGGCATTTTACTACCTGTTTTGTGAGGCCAGCCCCGTAGTGCAGTGGTTAAGCCCTGTGCACAGGGAGTCAGATCCGATCCTGAGCAGTGCCAGGGGTTGGGAGGGTGCTCCAGGCCAAAAGAGCGGTCAGAGAAACAGGGTTGGTGCAATCAGCCAGCCTCAGGGTTCCCGGGATCGGCAGAGACGCCCACCTGGATGTGCCCGCTGCAGGACGCAGCACCCCCACGATCTGCCCTGGGCACACACACATCCCAATGTCCTTCCTTCCGGGACAGGGAGGACTGCCCTGGCCTCGGGATCCTGCTCCGAGCTGGGCGAAGCACTTGGGGGAAGTTAGTGCTCCTTTCGGGAGATTCAATTTTTCACTCGGGGACTGTTTGAGGCTGGAGCTGAGCACTTCATGTTCTCTCTCTATCTGGGCCCAAGGTTCTCATCTGTAAGATGGGCATTTTACTACCTGTTTTGTGAGGCCAGCCCCGTAGTGCAGTGGTTAAGCCCTGTGCACAGGGAGTCAGATCCCACATGGCCGGCCATGGTTCAAATCCTGGCTCTGGTGACTTTAAAAAACACATCAGGTATGTGTGGATGTGCACCCAAAATCCTGAAGGGAAGGGGAGGTGGAGGAACGAGGACGGCACTGTGGCCACATCCCACTGGGGGTTCTCGCTCTCGCACTAAAGAACACTGGGGGTGGGAGGGCTAAGCGGCGTGCTATGTGCCTGGGGTGTCGCAGGGGCGTTCGTGGCGTGTGCGTGTTCACCCCTGCCCTGTCCTGCCCACACCATATTCCTAAGCCTGAGGGAGTGCTAACCAGTCACACGAAAGGCCGAGCTCGCCAACCCCAGCCGGGTGACCTGGGCACTCCACTTAGCTTCCCAGCCTATTTCGCTCCCAGCTGTGCTCCCGACAGGCCTGCTGGAGGGGTTAGAGGAGAGAGGGTAGCAGGACTCCCATTCAGGAGCACTTCTGGGGCACTCTCTGGGGGCCAGGGCCATGCTGAGCTTTGGGAACGCAACAGGGACCAGTCCGAACAGAGCCCAGCTCTGGTGGGCTTATGGACCACCAGGGAGACACCACACAGACCAGTAGATTCCCGGGCAAAGAATGAATACCCGGTGACTGCAACCCGCTGCCCTGCACAGAGGTGTAAGAGGGCACGGAGCAGGGCCCTGCACAGAGGCCGCACGTGCGGACACTCCTGTCGCTGGCAGCAGCTGGCCACTCCTTCCCCCTCAGGGCAGGGACGAGCAGAGACTCGGGACAGCCCAGCACGTTTCCCCAGGTGCCACAGCCTGGAGAGAAGGCTCGGGATTCAAACCCTGGCCCCCAACTCCAGAGCCCCTGCCTTTGCCTGGGTCCCACAGTATGTGTACTGTCTCCCAGCTCTCCTAGGAGTGTCCCTGGAACATCCCTCCAAGTGGGGACTGTCTTCTTGCTGCGTCCGGGGATGCTGAGGCCGGGGTCTCTTGCCAGCGGGCCAGCACCAGGCCTGTTCCCACTGAAGACCACACCGGCTCCCGGGTCTTGTGGCCCCAACATGCCTTCCAGGCAGGCTCCTGAGTCCACAAAGGGAGCTGGGCACAATGTGTGCGAAGTGTGGCTCCTGCCCTGGCAGTGCCCACCTGAAGCCCTCCCCTGCCCCCCCCCCCGCTCCATCTAACAGGTGTGCCCAGACCAGGGGAGGGGCTCTGCGAGCACAGGTGTTGGCCGAGGGCCAAGGCCCCACACTGCCTGCATCAGTGTGCTCGGCCAAACCACCCTCAGGGCCCGGCCACTTGCTGGTGCATCAGGTGGGAGCTCTGGGCAGGACCACAGGCCGGACACTCTCAGGTCGGCAGTGCAGAGCCGTGCTCCAGAGCCAGAGGACTGGGAGAAAACGGGCAGTGGGGCAGGGTGACATGCTTCCCCGGTGACACGCACATGGCGTGCCCCGTGCCTCCCTCTTCCTCCTTGCAGCCTGTGTTCTGAGCTCTCTTAGCGAAGAGGCGAATTGCTACTCTGTCCACAGAGCGGGGATGAGGCATTTATCTCATCAGATTGCTGAGATACCGTGTGGGTGTTCTGATGTCACTACTGCACGGGGAGCAGTGTGCAGGGAGGGAGAAGGATACTGAGATAAATAACACAGGCGCCTGGAACGCCTGGGAGCAAGAAGGCCCCTGAGAACTGCAGAGCGCCTGCACCAGAGAGACCCCAGAGTGCGGGATCGCGGGCTGACCTGGGGGCCGGGAGGGGAGGCAGAGGACAGGGCACCTGGGAGTGCTATCCAGGCTCATCCCACTGCTCCTCGCACCTGCACACCGCCATGCGCGACTGAGAAGGGGCGGAAAGAAGCCACTGCACACCTCAACCTGTGTCTGCAGGCACAACGGGCCTGGCCGTGCTGGGAACAGCCACAGAGACAGTCTGCTCTCCTGTGGAGCAGGGCAGGCTGGGGAGGAGAGGCTCAGGAGGGCCACGTTTGCTGGTGTCCCACTGCCGGGACGCTGGGTGCAGTCGGTTTCCGCCGCCCCTGCCTTGGATAAAGCAGGCAGCGCACGGCCTGAGAGACCCAGGCCTCAGCTGTTTCCTGAAGCAGGAGTGGACCCGCACCCTGGTCTGCTGGCTCCGGCCCCCACCTCAGGCTGTGGGCCAGAAGAGAGAGGGGAGAGGAGGGGAGGGGCGCTGTGGAGAGCAGACGCCCCCAAGACCGCAGCAACCTCACTTGCCCACTTCCAGAAGGGCCAGGGCCTCCCACCAGGCCAGCGAAGATGCTGATCTTCAAACTCACTGTCCTGGAATCCCTGCTATTGTTGCTTAATTCACCAGGTCACTTGAGGGTAGGAATGACCTCAGCTCATCGGGCAGCCGTCCTAGAGCTGATATTTAAGGAGAAATCCAGAGGCTTAAGCAGTCAAGAAAAAGGCAGCTCAGACAATTGGAAGGACAGGGGGATTTGCAGAGAGAAGAGGGAATCAAAGTGGGGTCATGCAGGCCAGAAAGAGCATTCTGGGGTGGAGTAGGTGGGATGGATTCTGGCAGAGGGAGGGGAGCACCCTGGGACAGAACTAACTTGTGCCCCCCGCCAGGACTCCAGTTAAGGGGCCCATCAATTTCACAGGCTACTTCTTGATGAAAATCTGGCTGCCGAGGAAGTCTGCTGGACTGGGTGGCTGGACAGCCAGAAGGGATGGGTGACCTCAGGGCTGCCAATCGCTCCCTTAACCCTGTTTTGGCAGCAGAAAGCCACAAGGGTGGAGGAGGGTCGGGGGAAATGGGAGGCGTCAGTGGACAGGCCAGGAGATGCTCTGCCTGGCAGGATGGCAAGGGCTAAGGGTTTGCTGCAGGTCGTGAGGCTGCTAACTTGGACGGCTGGCATCGTCCCTCTGAACCTCAGCTCCCTTGGCAGTAAGAGGAGAAGCCGGAAGGGAGGAGAGGCTGTCTGTGGTCTCCCGGTTCAGACATTCTGCAGGTCTAATCACGGCCCTCTGATCGGCCAGCACCCCCACTTCGCTGGGTAACTGGGTCCTCGGAAGATAGGCCCAGGATGCAGGAGCCAGAGGCAGGGAGGAGGAGCAGAGCCTGGCCACTCTTCCGAAAGCACCCTGGGAACACTGTAGCAGGGAATGACACGTGGGATGGCACGCCCCTTCCCACCCCGCAGGCCCTCGCCCACTGCCCGATCCCTGGAGGCACCCCTATGCAGTCAAGGCTCTGAGCAATGGTTTCTGCTGTCGAACCTGAAGGCAGGCGGGGAGGAGTGGCGACACCGTGGCCACTCGGCTGCTCTTCAGCACAGATGCCGGGTTCGAGGCCCTGATTGCTCCTTCACTCCTGCACCCGCTCGCAGGGGCAGGGCTCGGCTTACCTGGTCTTTCTGGAGCTTTCTCCGCTCCAGCCCAGACCTCTCCGGTAAGTCTGCACCGACATCTGAAGCGTACGTGTCCCTGACCTTCAGCCAGCACCAGCCCGTCTCGGATAATGGCTACCCTCCA
>NW_006201391.1:2561016-2578153 GCF_000334495.1 Tupaia belangeri chinensis | reverse complement strand
CCCCCCCCCCCCAGCCGCTCAAGCCGAGAAATTCAGAGTCCAGCTTTTCTCTTCTTTTTCTCACACCTAATTCCACTAAGTCAGCAGCCCTCCCAGCTGCACTTCTAGACTATCAAGAATCGAGAAAGTTCCCTCCACTTCTGCCCTTACACCCTGGTCCTGCCGGATTGTCAGGATTATCAGTCTGGCCTCCCGAGTAATCACACTTCTTCTGCCGGCCCAGAAGGCATCTTCTCTTCATCCTAATCAGACCATGTCATGCCTTGGCTCAAAACCCTCCATTAGCTTCACACCTCTCTGAGTACCAGTGGTCACAGTGACTGCCAGGCCTGCGGTCCTTTCTCTGTTCCTGCTGTCCTTGTCTCTGTCTCAGCCGCCTGCTCCCCCCCACCCCTCCCGGTCCCTGGCACATAGCACACTCCCGCCTCAGGGCCTTCCCACCTGCTGCTCCTGCCTTCCCCCAGGTTTCCACAGCTTTCTTGGTCACCTGCTCCAGGTCTCTGCTCAAATGCCATCGTCTTTTTTATTTATTTGTTTCGGAGAGGCTTTTGCTATAGGGCACGTGCACTCACCTGAAATGTGGCATCTTCTCAGGAAGACCTCTGACCCTTCCAGGATAATGACAGCCCGCCCTGCAACTCCCTACCTCCTTTCCCGCATGGCTTCCCTCTTTGTATCTAATCCTACACGCTACGTCTATTTCTCGTTCTTTCTGTCCTGTCCTCCCTCGAAAGTGTAAGCTCCCTGAAGGCAGGCTCTGGTCTTTCTGCTCACTGATGGAACTACTAGCCCACCCACAATGTCCGGCACAGAACGGCCGTAGAGTGAATAGTAGCCCCTGCCCTCCGTGGGCACTCAGAGCGTCTGAAGGAGTGAGAGGGCACGTCCCAGGTGCACCATGCAGTTCTACTGTTCCGCCTGTGGCACTCTTGTCCCCACTGACCTTCGGGACTGTTTGTCCCTCCGACTAGACGGCCCACCCCCAGCCTTCCTGGGACGTACCCGCTGGCTCCTGGCCGCCTCCTGGCCTCCCCCATCACGTCTCTGGCCTACTCCAACTCTGCCGTCTACAGATGCGTCCACTATGACGGTCGCACGGGCACAGAGCAGGGCCCCGGGCCCAACCCCACGCCCTGCCCTCGCCCTCAGTCCACGCTTGCACAAACGCACGGTGGACACTCAGTCTTGGCCACAGGAGGGACTGAATTTGCGATGGCATCACTGAGCACCCGCTCTGCTGGGTCAGAGTTCCTTATCGCTCCCCCTCGGTGGGAGAGGAGGGAGGAAACAGATTGGAGACTGGAAACACCAGGTGTTTAATAGGTGGCTAAGTGAAAAGGGTTTCCAAGTTACATGCCAACACGGCAGCTGCTACGGCTCTCAGCCCGCTGCCTGCATTATGGCTCTGGACTCAAAAAAAGGCCCCGAGAGTGGTGGGGAGTGCCAGCCAAGAGGCACGTGTCTGCAGGTCTCTGACAGGAGGACAAAGTCTGGCTCTGGCCACATCTCCAGGGTGACTGATCATTGCCAGGGCTGAGCTGACAAGTCCCGTTCCTAGCGTCCAACCCCAGCCACCGCGAGTCCCGAGAGCCTAAGCCATGCCCCTTGGCAAGCCCCTGCCAGTCCCACAGGGCATTCTGTCCTGCCTACTCCCTCTAGCCTGACACCACCTCAGGCAGGACATGCAGGTCTGTGTGCTGGCCCAGCACTGGCTCCCGAGTGACCAGCCGACTCCCCCAGAGAGGACCGACCCCAGCACTGGCTCCCGAGTGACCAGCCGACTCCCCCAGAGAGGACCGACCCCAGCACTGGCTCCCGAGTGACCAGCCGACTCCCCCATGTGAGGACCGACCCCAGCACTGGCTCCCGAGTGACCAGCCGACTCTCCCCCGTGAAGACCAACAAGACAAACGACATGAGGGCGGGCCCTTAGCCTGCTAGGAGAACAGGCGGCCCGTGGCACCCACTCACGTCAGTCTGTGTGCACGCACCCGAGGCACCTGATCAGGCAGATCAATAACCTGGCTGCACTGCAGCCGGAAACGTAGCCAGATGCACCGCTGGCCAGAGGCAGTGACGTGAGCTGTGAGGTTGCCCAGGGACCCTTCTAGCTGCCCCTTCTGTGTGTGGAAAACTGCCTGTGACGCTGTCTCCAGGTGACAGCAGTGTTTGCAGTCGCTGTGGACAAGCATTACACTAAACGCTGGTCGCCGTGCAGTCACGGTCCCCAAAGTGCATGCCAAGGAGCCCTAGAAGGGTCCCTGAGAGCCTGCCGCTGTCTGTGAGGCAAAGCTACTTTCATAGCAATCCTGAGATGGCTTGTGTCTTTCAACTCTAATTTTCTCACAAATACACAATGGCCTTTCCCAGCGGCTACAGGACACGTGACCTTGCACCCAGTGGAGCGACAGGACAGCCATGAGAATTCAACGGCTTTCTACTAAGCCGGACTCTAAAGGAGTGTGCAAAAACGTAAAGCAATGTGACTCTTCTTACTACACTTCAGTCTCATTTCAGAAAACAGTGATTTGTCATAAAAGCATCATTTACACTGACACGAACTGGGTTTGTTGTTTTCTAATGAACTAAGTTGTAGTTCTAACCGGTAACACACAGAAGACTCCCTGGGGCCCTGACAGCTGTAGGAGCACAAAGGTGCTCGAGGCCACGAAGCCTGAGAGCCATCGGCTCATTCAGTCCTCAGACAGACGCCAGGGGCCCCCACTCTCCCCGCTGCAGGGGTCAGGGCGTCCAGGTGGAGGGAGACCCGGCTTGTCACAGACTGCACAGCGAGCCGGGCCGTGTGGATCCCACGCCCGGGCTCCTGGCCGTCCTGCCACGCGGACTCCAGGGCGGGCCAGCGGCCTCGGAGCACAGGGCCCCCTAGCCTTTGTGCGGTGGTTTCCTGCTTCTCTTTTCTCCCAGACTGCATCAGCCAAGCGCCTGCTTCAGGCCAAAACGTGCCCCGCGTGGCAGACAGCTAACCGTCCCATCCCGGAGCGGGGTCTGCTCTCCTGGGAGGCCTCGGGCGGCGGGCCACTGCC
The DNA here is from genome assembly GCF_000334495.1 of Tupaia belangeri chinensis. Taxonomy (NCBI): domain Eukaryota; kingdom Metazoa; phylum Chordata; class Mammalia; order Scandentia; family Tupaiidae; genus Tupaia; species Tupaia belangeri. The sequence continues at coordinate 2,575,109 of NW_006201391.1, read as the reverse complement.
TCCTGGAACCTGGCCAGTGCCCACCGGGACAGGGAGTTCAAGTATGACCCTGTGGACTCAGCTCCCGACGACGTTTCTAATGTCTTTCTACCAAAAAGGACACTTTTTAAAGCACACATTCCTCAGCCGTCGGCTTTGGCCGTGCGATGAAAGCACCGTCACTGCTGCCGTGAATCACGTGAGCAGGCAGAGGCTGCCCCGCACGGGCCAGCCGCCTTCAGGCTCCAGAGTAAACCTGAGCCACTCGGGCCGGCCCTAAGCCTCTGGCACGCTGTCCCACGCAGAGCGCCACACTCCAGCAGCTTTGCTTCGGAAAAGAAGCAAGCAACCTACTCCCAGCCCGAACCACTCACTCGGGAGGGTTTCGGTTATTTCTGTTCTTAGGATATCGGTATTTATTTCCCGGTTAGCAGTTTTTTTCTTTTTAAGTTTTATTTTATTTAAAATTTTCAAATAAGAATTGTTCGTATTTATGGGGTCAATGTGATGTTTCAATACATACGTGCATTGCAGGGTGATCAAATCAGGGTAATTAGTATGTCCACCATTTCAAGTATGTATCATTTGCTTGTGGTGAGAACATTTAAAATGCCTTCTGTTAATATTCTTTAATATACTATATGTTACTGCTAACTGAAGTTTCAGTCAGATAGGAGGGATAAATTCTGGTTTCTGGTTAGAATTTTTTTAAAAGAATTATTTATTTCATTTTCTTTAGCACTTTTTTAAAATTTGTTATTGGGTATGTCCACTCACCAGAGAGAGACAGAGAGAGAAAGAGAGAGACAGGGAAAGTAAGAAAGCAAACCTCTAGGTCAGGACTCTTGCAGTCCACCATGTAAGAGTCGAGCACCCTAACCACCACGCACCTGTTCATCCCACGGTTAGTACTTTTAATTCAGATGTTTTAGCTTCTTACTTACTATCCAAAGGAAAAAGCAGCTTCAAGCTGATCTGAGTGGTTTTAAGTCAACACGTCTCCAACTCCCGTGTGCAAAAACCCATGGGCTTGTTAAAACACAAAGTGTTAGGGCCAGCACGTGGCGAAGGGTCTAAGGTGCTGGACTCCCACATGGCAGACCATTGAGTCCCAGACCCGGTGGCTTCAAAATCACGCCGGGTGTATGTATGTGCATGCCTAGAATCCCGAAAGGAGAATGGAGGAAAGGGGACTGCAGCATGGCCATTCCCCTGGGGGGCGATTTCTCACTTTCCTTCTCTCTCTCTGTCTCTCTCTCTCTATGGAGTACACACACCCTATGAGAAGAAACTCTAAAAGAATAAAAACAAAAGACAGCACCCAGTGTTGGTCCCACTGAGGGTGACTGGAGCAGGAGGGTGAAAGAGTCCCTTTCTGGAGAATGTGCACTTCCACTAGTTCCCACATGACTGCAATGCTGCTGGCTCAGGGCCATATTTTGAGAACATCTTCTTTAAGCTACTTCCCTGGCATCTTGGTGGTCCCTGCATGTTTCCCTTCCAGACAGAAAAGAAAAACCACTGAGTAAAGAAAACATCGCACGATCCAGTTCCCCCAGGTCCAAGTAAAACGCTTCCAGTTAGAACAGGCCTGGCAGTGGCCGAGGCAAACTCAACAGTATAGCCCTACCTCCCCCGACTTTGTGGGTTCGAGAGCGCACAGTGAATTGATACTGCGTTCATATTACTCTATAACCGTCTCTCAGATGGATTACTTTTAAAGGGGCTTTTTACCTTTTTCTCTCTCCTGAAATCTTAAAGATTCATTTTAATGGGCCAAAGTGAACCAGAATTTGATCAGAAACGTTCAGTTACTATATGCAGTGAAGGCTCAGCGTCTGTACAAACACGATAGCTAACATCCCAGTCTCTGAACCATGCGTTCTGTGACACTGAGGGAGAGGTGGTTACAGTGATAGCGAGCAGCTTACGCGGCCTTCGGGCACTCAGGCGGAGCTGGACCCACCCGAACCCGGGCTCGGCTACCACACGGAGCAGCTCTATGGGCTCAAGATGAAGATCGTAGTATCTTCCTGGAAAGTTTCTGATATAATTAAATTTACTTGTTTTATGCCACATGGATTTGAGTTTTCTAAATCTCATAGCTTTAAAAAAAAGAAAGAAAAAAAAATTGAGAAAAGTGACAGTTATCAACAATTAATATGTAAAATATTTTTAAAAATACAAAAAGATTGATCCAGCTAGTGGCATGCTGAGAAAGGCGGCTGAACCCCACATAGCTGACGGCATAGTCCAAGCCCCAGTCCAGGTGGCTTGAAAGCCACACTGGGTGCATGTGTGCGCATGCCCACAATCCTGAGCAGGATAAAAGAGAAGGGACTGTGGTGTTGTTATCCCCCAGGGGTGATTTCTCACTTTCTCATTTTCTCTCTCTCTCTCTCTCTCTGGTTCCCTTTGGCGAGCACATGTGCCCAATGCAAAACTCAAAAACAAAACAAACAAAAAAGTATAGTGCAATTCTTTTCTTTTCCTTTGTTAGGGTTTTTGCCATAGGGCATGTGCACTTGCTGGAGAGAGACAATGAGAGGGAGAGTGAGGAGCCACCCCTCCAGCGAGATGGCCATACCACAACCCCTTTTCTTCCACTCCCCTCCTGGGATTTTGCACATGTATGTACACATGCCTGGAGTGATTTTCAAGCTACCAGGTCCAGGACACAAACCGTGGTCAACCATGTGGAAGTCCAGCACCTTAATCATCACACACCTGCAGGCACCTACAGAACAATCCTTGTAACTAAGTATAAATGCTAGCTTAAGTTTCCTGGCAGTTAAGAAGGAAATTCGTGAATAACACTCACAAGCTCATTAATCGAGAGGTAGAAACAAGTGAATTCCTCGAAGCAGTTAAATGAATGTATATGAAACCTTTCAGTAAATGACCAGAAATAACACGTCACCATCGAGGTTCAAGCAGGAGGTGGGGGATGAGCTTCCTTTTACGGTGGGAGAGGCCAGATTGAAACCCAGCAGGTACTAAGATCTAATATAAAGAAACACCTCTCTTTCCTTGGCTTGATTCTCAAGAAATTCCTGCTATGCAGGCGGGGAGTGCACTCACGGAAGGCGGGCCAGGGTGAGCTTAGGGAAAGCTGAGCATAGTACCCCTTGTACCACAGGAAAATGGCATTTCCGCAGGTCAAAAACAACCTAATACTGGCAATTTTTGTAGGTTGGCCTTACAATAAGATGAAGAAAAATGGAAGAAAGGGAGAAATAAGGGGGAAGAAGGTATAAAGAATACACAATTTCAAGGCTGAAGCCATAGCTCAACAGTTAACTGCTGCCCAAAGGAAGTCTGACCCCACGTGGCTAACCAGAGTTCAAGTCCCAGCCCTGGCAGCTTGAAAAGCCTGCCAGACATGCATCCTACCAGAATGGAGAACTGGAGAAGACAGTGCCGCAGGCCCAGGCCCCAATGTGGGGTACTTTCCCTAGGCCTGTCTTGTGTGCACACAAACATGTGTGCTTGCTGACATGACAAAATACATTCACAATTTCAAGGCTGCCTGTGCAGTTCTAACAATTATAGAAGATAATTCTGAAGACTAAACAGTCAAAACTGATTTGAACCTTGCCTCTTGAGCACCTGGGAGACTCTGGAGGAGGAGAGAGAAATGGAGAGACATTAGAATGGTGGAGGAAGGGAACAGTGCTAGGGCATGCCAACTGGTCACCCACCACCAGTCCCTTTCCTCCTGGGCATGCCACTGGACTACATTTCCCAGACTCCTTAGCAGACATGTGGCCACAGGAATGACTTCTGGCCAATGGAATTTAGCAGGAGTCAGTCGCTAGGCCAGGCCTGGCCCTCGGTCACCTCGGGACCCTCTGTGCTCACTCTGGCTGGCTGCTGGATGTCAACACCCCAGGAGACAGGAAAGCCACCTGTCAAAGATAGCACAGGACGGAGCCACTCTAGGCCCCAACCAGATTTATACGAGTGATAAATAAGCTTCTGCTGCGAATGAGAGTTCAGCTCTTTCCTAACTAACGTAACAGGAATCCAAACCAGGGTGAACGTCTCGTGCCCAGAAAAGAGAGACCTGGACTGGGCGGGAGAGAAGGCCGTTCCACTATTTTAAAAGATCGCGTTCTGGTTCCCAAAGCTGGGCACACATCACAATCAATCATCACCATCACATGGGACACCCTTTACTCCGCAGACACTCCCGCGTCGCTCCCCGGAGCTCCTAGATTTTCTCTCGGATTTTTCAGTTTTTTGCTGTAGAATGTGTACTCTAGTCAGAGACAGAGAGAGAGAGGAAGTGAGGAAGCACCCCCCAGGGATGACGGCCATACTGCAATCCCTTCTCTTCCATTCTCCCCTTGGGATTTTGGGCACACACCTGGGATGTTTTTCAAGCCCTGAGGTCTGGGACTCGAACCACACAGTCAGCCACATGCGATCCAGCCACCTTAGCCACCATGCCATCTGCCAGCGTTCTTTAGAAGTTATGACTCACATTATCAGACAAGAATCAAAGGCTTGCTGGGAAGGATGTGGCTGCAACTCTGTCCCCCAAGGATGTCTTCATGTCTACACCCTGGAAACTCTCACTCTGTGTCCTGGCCCTAAATCGTACACCGCTTGTCCTCATCTCTAACTGGTTAACTCGGATGTTTTTATCAATTCGAGAACGCTGTATGCCCATCAGGGGCCAAGATTATAGCTTTTATATTTGTTTTCTGAACAGCGTGAAGCCAGGCAGGTAATAAAGGCCCAACTGCCACTTTAACTCATTTGACTCACGCAGTTCTTTTCCACACGTTCTGAATAAGGGGAAAGAGCTTTGCTAACTACTCATTCATAGGAGGCTAGGCCCGGGGAAACAGGTCCAGCCGTGTGTGTCATCCATTTTCAAGATGCCAACAAACTCAAGCAGGTGACCAGCCACCCCATGCTTTGACAGAGAGGTGACCCATACGCAAACGTCACCGAGCTCAGGATGAAGCCTGTCATGCTGTAGGCCCTGGCCTGGCTGGCGGGAGTCTGCCCTAGAACTCCTGAGGTAGGGCACAGGGGACGCAGTCCTCGTCCTTCCCTGCCCATGATGTCTACGCACGACAGAAACAGCAGTGTGATGGCAGCCTCAGTGAGGTGGGCTGGTATTGCCGTAGGAGCACACCCGCCCCACCCCGCACTCACAGTGGGCACACTCTGCAGGGGGGCAGACATACCTCCCACCCTATTCCTTGAAGAAGGAGATGAGCCTGGCGAGCCTTCTGGTCCTGCAAAGGCCACTAGCTGGCTGTCACACTTAACACTGGAAGAGCCAAGCGGCCGCCCCAGACCATCTGCTCAGAGTCTAACGGGGAGGCCAGCCTCCTTTGATAGGCACATCTCTCTCGCTCTGCCAGAGACCATCTGTGTCCACCACCCCATGGCTCAGACCTCCCCTCCTCCTGGTGGGCACAGACGGACAAGCACACTGGCAACTGGACCTGGACCCAGGAGAGAACTGTCATAGCCAGGCATGCCCGGGACTGTGAGCAAGCCCTGCACGGACCCCAGGACGGCCTGCGCCGGGCGGTGAAGCTTATGAGTGACCGGGTCTGGTCGTGCAGCACGCCCGCCCTCCATCCCGTGAGCTCGCTCGATCTCACAGTGCCCCGAGAAGCCAGTTGGTGACAAGGGTCTTCATCCACATTCCACAGATGGCAGAGAGGACATCTGGCTTGCCCAAGGTCTCTTGGCAGGCCGGCCACAGAGCGGGGGGTGGTGATGGGGTGGGCGCCCGAGGTCTGCACGCCCCACCCACTGCTCTCGGGCAGCCGAGCACCCTCGTGCAGGCCCCCGCTGCTCCGATCCCACCCCCAGTTGCTCTGCTTTGTGCTTGAGGATGACGTTCTCCAGAAAATAAGCACCGAGCTGTCTGTCCTCAGTGAAAAGGCCTGTGGGGTGCATCTCCGTCCCTGGGAAGAGAGGACACAGGGGCCCTGGAAGCCCTTCCTCCTACAGTGAGCAGGCCTGTGACCCTCACAGGGCCGGGTGAGCAGGACCTCAGAGCCCCTGAGAGCTCCGGCATGGCGCTCTCCCCCCATCTGAGGAGCCAACCGGACAGACCCCAGGCCTGCTCCATAACAAAGGGCCTGGCGAGTTGACTGGGTGGGCTCCCTTCTCCCTCATCCTCGGGGGTGGGCCTCAGCACAAGGAGCCAGGCTGAACCACGGGAAGGACACTGCCCCGGCAGCCTGCAGGGGTGAGCCGCCCTGCCTCAGCTAACTGCCCGGGCTGCCTGAGATGAAGCGCACCCAGGCAGGGGGCGAGGCCCTCCTTCGGGCTGCTTTTCTCAGATCTCCAGGCCCACAGTGAAGGACGATCGGACCACATGAGCAGATGTCAAAGAGTTTGCAAAAACATGAAATTAATGTACGAGTTTATTTAGATACAAAAACTTCCTAAATCCATGCATAGTTTTTCATAATATGCATTTTCCATGAGCTTTTTGAAGACCTTCCATACAGGGTACGGGCTGAGCTCCCATCCAGAGCTCAGAAACAAGAGCAAAGGAATGAAGCGTTGCAACCAGCAGAAATGGTCCGGATCCTCGGGGTTCCAGAGAGAAGACGGGCATGTCTCCCCAAACCGCTTTCCCTGCTGGCCCGGGCTTGGCAGCGGCTGCGTTCTGGGTGTTTCTGGATCGTGTTGATGTCGCTGTGAGGAAGGCACGGCCAAAGCTGACCAACAGGCACCGCGAGTCACGGCACGTGCCCAGTGGGGCCCCAGGCAGCCCTTCCGACCTGGCCCTTCCCCGCATCCTCTGCTTCTGTGTCTTTGCACTAGGAGGGCACCTCTCACATCTCCCTGCTGGTCTCGACGTTTTCTCTCCGACAGTCCTGTAAGTCAGACGCACGAGATGGGAGGTTTTTCCAACACGTGTTAATCTTGTAAACTGCACCCAGTGAGATAGAAGAGACGTCCTCAATTGCAACAAGAGAGGCGTGTTCGGGACCTCAGCGTGCACTTCCCGACAGCTCAGCTCTAACCACGGAGCGGGTAACCAGGGACAGGACACAGGCCCTGACGTGCACTGCCCACCCGACACAGGTGCGTGCACATCAGCTCACCGAGTCCTCCACAGCCTCCTGTGATGCAGGTATCGTCATTTCACAGATGAAGCAGGACGGAATAACATTTCTACAGCAGACATTCTTTAAAAACTGGAGCAGGGCAGCAGCACAGCAGTGAAACAGCGCTCTGCAAAGCTGGTCCATGCGAAGGTTGCGGGCTCGTGTCCGGAAACCTCCCTGATGGTGTCAAGACCCTACTCGAGCCAGCAGGTGGTGCCATTGTTAAGGCACTGGATTCCCACGTGGTCAACCACAAGTGGAGTTTCAGACCTGGTGGATTGAAACTCCACAAGTGCGCGTTTGCCCAAAATCCAAAGAGGAGAAGGGACTGTGGCATGGCCAACCCCCCGGGGTGATTTATCACTTTGCTTCTCTGTCTCTCTGGAGAATGCATGTACACTTTGGAAAAAAACCTATTAAAAAAAAAAAAAAAGACCCAGACCTATTGGGAGTGTTCGTTCACACTCGCTCGCGCTCGCTTGCGCTCTCTCGCTCTCTCGCTCTCTCTCTCTCTCTCTCTCTCTCTCTCTCTCATTGAAAAGGTAAATAAACTTAGAAAGAGGCTGCTCCATGGAGAAAAGGGTCCATTATGTCAAGCTGCTCAGAGGCGTCCATGCACGTCAGTCAGGGAAGGAGGAGCCCTGGGGCTCCAGGCTATGCCCGGGAAAGAGCAGTCCTTTCTGCCTCTTACAAGTCCAGGACCGAGTAAGAAGTAAGAGACCGGAGGCGCACAATCAGACTAAAAGCTTTATCACGAACAGATTCTCAGATGGAGGAAAAGATCCAGAAGAGCTCCCAGGGACCTCCTAGTATTTTACCCAGAAATGACCCAGCTTACACCGGAGCGACAGCAGGCTCTCCTGGCAGGCCCAGAGTCAGCCCCAGAGACTTGGTGAGCCTGTCTACGGAGACCAAGAGACCCAAAGAGAGCCTGAGAGGGCTGAGCTCAGCCCGCAGCCGGTGAGTGACGCAGGTCCCCTGGGACAGGCACAGGGGACAGGAAGGACTGGAAAATGCCTGTCTTAACTTCCCTTCTACGGAAGCAAAACAGAAATCCCCTCTCTCCCTGCCCCTAGAAATGCAGGAGTTGGGGACAAGTGGTATCTCTCTTAGGGGAGGTGATCACCCATGTTTTCAGACTAACTTGAATGTGCAGGACAGAAGGAAAGACCAAGCACAGAGAAACCTCCAAGGGCAGGCACAGGGGAGCTGGAAGGACCCGAGAAGGCCTCGGGAGGTAAGCATAAGTGTGGAGGGGCAGGAGCTTGGAAAGAAGGAAGGGGTCGCCATACAGCCTAGAGTTTTAAACACACGGCCGTCCTTGAGCAAATGCTTTGAACTGATCTGGCATCACCGTAAGCAGGACCTGAACAATCTCCTGGACACACAGGCGTCCATCACCCACAAAGACAGCCTTGACATTCAAAGCACATCACTTGTGTCCACCTCGTGACACACAGTAAGGGACAAGCCGCCCATCAGTCAAGGCCTTCAGCCCCCCTCCACTGCTTCTCGGACTCCCAGCTCTCAGGCCGCCTTCTTCTTCTTGTTTTTGTTTGTTTGTTTGTTTGTTTTTATTTGCTTGTTATAGGACACATGTGCTCACCAGAAATAGAGAGATAAAGAGAGAGAGAGAAAGTGAGAAATCACCCCCTCTTGGAATTTTTGGCATACATGACACGCATCCAGTGTGAGTTTCAAGCTACTGGGTCTGGGGTTCAAACTGCAGTCGACCAGGGGGGACCCAGTGCCTTAACCTCCACACCACCGGCTGCCACGGTTTGGCTTTTCTTGCTGTCCCCATCCCCCTCCCACTCAGCACTCTGCTCTCCCTCTTGCGTCCTGTCTGCAGACTCGCCCAGAGACCTGAATGTTGTGTATAATATTAGAGCCGATGATATGAAGAGGCCCTTGACTGGTGAGATCACATGGCCACTCTCGATAAACCAGCCCTTTTTTGGACTTTCTTTCTCGGGCAGACGGAATATTTACACACTGGGAGCAAGCCCCACGAGTTCCCAGCAGATAACACATGCTTGCAAGCAGCCTTCTCTGGTGGAAAAAAAAATCGTTATTAATTGGGGTTACAGCACTCGTTTTAACTGCAGCAGGAACTAAGCCAGCTAGATTTAGTAGCATGCAGTTTTTTTCTGAACTCCAGCAGATACTTTACAAATAACAGTAAAAATTTTAATGGCAGGACAGACATGGAGTAGGCTACACAGCTTGTCTCATTAAACAACCTCCATCCACCAGGCTCAGGGATTCAAGCTGTTTCACGTGGCCGGCCACTTGGCCCAAGCCCGCTACAGAGGACAGAATCGATGCTCACGGCGTGAGCTGCAGTGAGAATGGGTCTCATCAGCCTGCTTCACGGATGCAGACACTGAAGGCCAGAGCACGGGGTGATTCAGGGTCACCCAGAGGGGTTGCCCAGAGTCCCTTCGAAGACCCACATTACTCCGAGGGCCTTCCTCGGTTCAGATTTCCAAAGTGTTTTCGCTTCGAGGAGGCCAGGAGGATTCCATTCTTTAGAGAACTGCAGGGCAGCTGTTTCTGATTACTTGTTCAAGAAAAATGCATCACTGGGAATTTTGGTTATAAAGTAATTTCTTTTTCTACCCACCGGAAGTTACCTGTATTTGTGCGTGAGGCGGGGGCTGCGATGACCACGCACACGAGGACAGCCCTGATGCGGAAGGTTAGCAGTGGGGACACACAGGGGCTGTGGCGTGCCTCCCAGGGAAGCACCAGGATGGCTTCGCGGTGCCCCACTGAGCCCCCTCAATCTCTCTGGGTCAGAAATCCTTACCGGAAGTTTCTCGGGAGCTATTTCTCTCCTGACAACACACCCAATGTTCATCGTAAGGGGTTTCCACGTGGGCCAGCTGTGCCCTCTCCTGTCGTTGCATTAGAAAGCCGGTCAGGAGGGACCTCGTGACGCACACATGTCTGACTCCAGCTGAGCACAGCTCCGACAGCCACAGACTGGCCGCCCCAGGCTGCGCAGGAGACAAGACCGATGGGCCCCGTCATTTACCAGGGACTCCACCGCCCCTTGCCCTTCATCCCTTGACCTTCTGGCAACGGCGCATCAGTTCCAGTTCCTCCCATGCTTCAGAAACTTCCTGGAGTGGTTCTCCACTCTGAATACTGACGAGATAGAAATGAAATGATCAAGAAGTATACACACGTAGGGCCAGCAGGTGGCACGGTGGCTAAGGTGCTGGACTCCCACAAGGCCGACCACGGTTCAAGACCTGGTGGCTCGAAAATCATGCTGGGCACATGTGCGAGTGTGCCCAAAGTTGCAAAAGGAGAATGAAGGAGGAGGGACTGCAGCGTGTCCATTCTCCCTTAGAGGAATTTCCCACTTTCCCTCCCTCTCTCTCTCTCTCTCTCTTTTCTGGCAACTACATGCACCTATGGCAAAGGGAAAATGAAAGACTGCACACAAATGCACACCCGGCTGTGCACACTCACTTGCCAAACTTAGGCCCTTCCAAGCACCAGCCTATTCCAGAGAATCTGGAGGAACTACCCCTCCTCTGCCTCACACTGAGAGCCGCTGTCAGTACCAGGCCCAGGCGAAGCCACTATAGTGATGGGAAGGTCTCTGTCCCAGCAAACCCAGTGGACAGAAAAGCCAGTCTGGACCGGTTAGGGCGAGGACACCTTCAAGGCCAAAGATGGAAACACAGAGTCATTATAATGGGGAGTGTCTCTTTGTCTCCCCTGGGAGCAGAACAAACCCCTAGAGCACACGGAATTTCCGTTTCAGCCAAAAAAAGAAATACTGGACAGTGATGGTCCTCAGCCATGGAGCGAGTGCCCGAAGGCTACGGTGCTGGCACCAGCACAAGTGTCAAGTCAGGAGGACCGCGGGGGGAGGAAGGGGGCCGTGCACTGGAGCTGAAGGCCAGGCCTCCACTGGTCCCCGTCCCTCCGCCTACTCATTCATTTTCCTTTATTAGGAAAGAAGCAGAGAGAGACAGAGATGGAGACTTTGGACAGGGGGTCACCATGTCGTGGAGCCCCTGTCCCAGTCTCATACTGTGACGAATTACAGGTGCAACATCCCAGCATGCCCAGGTTGGCCAGAACTGAACCCGGGCCTCCCATGTGTCCTCACCTCCCTAGCAGTGGTTGTCTCTGTGCCACCGTGGCTGGGCCTGGGTGTGTATTTAATACAGCTCGGAGGAAACGCCCAGTCCCTGTCAGCTTTAGATAACGGGCCATCATCACCACTGTGCCCTCCCGGGTGATGCGCGGCTCCTCTGAGATCGCAGATGTGAGCGTGTCCCAGAAGCCACAACACACTGCCCAGAGATCAGCTCTCACCCACACACGCATGGCCTGAGCCACTGCGGATGGGGACAGGGTCCTGTCTGTGCCTCCGGACCGCTGCCACGTGTGTAATACAGTCACACCAAGCCCTCCTACTCCAGTGGGAGAGGTGAACAACTCCGAGTTGCCAAGGTTGGCTTGGCCCACAGGGAGCTCAGAGCTGGGGCCCGGCCGCCGCAGGGGCAGAGGGAGCAGGGAGCCAGCAGCCACAAGGCGGGGCCCTGTGGTGGGCACTGCCATGCCTGAGAGATTGGGGCAGATACAGAGGTGACAGACTCCACAGAGGAAGCAAGGCAGTGTCACCGAGGTGGGGTCCCCACAGAGGGACTACATTTTAGGCCTGGCCCCACCTCAAGCAGGCAGGTCACGGGAGTCTTCTGAGTCCCAGGCGCTCTTCCTGAAGAAAGGGCGTGAGCAGAACCTGAGCGTCCCTCCCTTCAAGACCCCGGATGGGTGGCAGCAGCAGCAGCACACGCTTACCTGGCACTGCCTAAACCTTTCACAGCCAGCGTCGGCAGACTTTTCTATAAAGGGTCTGGTAGGAAATACTTGAGAGTTTGCAGACCAGACTGCCTCGGGACTAACCACTCGTTTCTTCTGTTGTAGCAGAAAAGTAGCTGCAGATGGCATGTAAGAATGGGGGTGGCAGGGCAGCCCCACAGCCTAGTGGGTAAGGGAGCCAGATCCCACATGGCTGACCACAGTTCGAATCTCAGCCCGGGGGCTTGAACGACCCACCAAATGCGTGTGTGTGCATAACCAGGATCCCCACAGGACGGAGCAGGGAGGAGAGGGGATTGCAGCGTGGCCACGCCCCAGTGGGGGTGAGTGCACTCTCTGGCAATTACAAACGGAACCAGAGTGAGTGTGGCTGAGCTCTGGTAACAGCTCCTTACAGAAATGTGTGGCTGCTCTGCCTGCTGGCCTCCTCTCACCTGCTTCTGCATCCCGTCACCCAACACACCCCACGAAGCAGGGTTCTCGATCACCTTACACTCATTTACAGATGAGTCAAAGAGACCAGAGATGTGAATTCACTTCTTCACAGTCATTCAGCCAGTAGGTGACGGTGTTGGGGTTCAAACAGAGGCAATCTGCTGATGGTCTCTTCGGCGAGCTACAAATAAAATGTAACTACAAAATAAAATGACGCACCCACCCAAGGTGACGATGATAATAGCGGGAGTCCACCGAGGGCTGTCACAGGCCAGGGCTGAGCCAGAGGCTCCCCATTGCCCACCTCTGCAGCCCCAGGAGAACGGCACTGGTGCCACACCCATCTTACAGGCGGGGACACGGAGGTCAGGAGTGGAAGGGCTCAAGGTCCCCGAGTCGGGACATCTAGAGCCACAGTGGGACCTTGGTCGGCACGGCCAGGGCCAGCCCTTTCCCTGGCCCTGCGAGGCGCTTCAGGAGGGCATCTGCTTGCTTCCTGGTTCTCTGCTCTCCGAAGCCGAGGCGCCACTGCTCTCTTAGAGAGTTCATTCCCCCGGAGGCCATGGACACAGGGCACCCCTGCCACCCCAGGGACAACTACACCCACCCAGCCTCCAGCAAGAAAGACAGACTCACTGCTGCCCCTGCAGCCAGCGCCGCTCCAGCGTCATCTCCTGCCTGTCCTGCACTGTCACTTAGCAACACACATCACCCACCAGTTTCTATGGCACCGCGGGCCTCAACCTCACTTGCAGACTGCTAACTAAAAATATGGAACTGGAGCACAGAGACAGCCCGCTCCTCCCTCGGGCCCTGGGCCTACTGCAGAGAATCCCTGGAAGGACGCCGTGGAGGTTGCCAGAGTCCTACACCACCTCCGTCTCACTGCCCCCCCGGAGCAGGCTGGAGGAGGAGTGCTCACAGGTTGCACTGGTGAAGAAGAGGCCAGAGACCTGCCGTGGCAACTATGCACATGTAACGCTTTATGCACTGGGGCCGGCAGGTGGCACGGAGGTTAAGGCAGCTGGATCCCACATGGCCAGCTGCGTGGTTTGAGTCCTGGACACAGAGACTTGAAAATGACACCAGACATGTGTGCCTACATGCCCAAAATTCTGAGAGGAGACTGGAGAAGGGATTGTAGCATGCCCCATCCCCTCTGGGGGGTGATTTTTTTTTTCTCTCTCTCTCTCTGTCTCTGGCAAGTGCACACACTCTATAGAAAAAACTTGAATCAAGAAGCATAATGGGCATGGAGGGGCTACTCGATTCCTTTACTATGGACTCCTGGGCCCTGCCTAATCTTCCCGGGTCGCCTAGCCTGTGGTATGGCTGTTTCCCCAGTAAAAAGAAACACACACACACTCAAGTCCACACATACATAGAACTCCTGTGCTAAAGTTTGGAGTGGAAAAAGATACCCACAGTTCAGTTTGGTTTTAGAACTAAGTAACTTCTTCTGAGAAGTGGAGAGTGAAGAAGAGTTCCTCCTGGTCCACACAGGCCCTCAGACCCCTGCCCACCCTCTGGAGAGGCCACAGCACCTTCCGGCACTTTCCAGAACCTTCTGGCACCTTCTCTCCCCCTCGTTGTTTCCTGCTTGCTCCTAAACTTCAAGGTGGCTCCTCTCCCTTGGAGAACAAAGAGAAAGAGCAGCGGGTAAGAGGGCTGGTGAAGGTGAGCTGACTGAACTGGGAGCGACAAGGAGGCTCCGCAGGAAGCCGAGCCTAGCACGGA
>NW_006201391.1:2529266-2560985 GCF_000334495.1 Tupaia belangeri chinensis | reverse complement strand
AGAGCGGTGCAAGACCCACGGAGTTCGGCAGAGATTTCCTGTCCTTTACACGATCTTGCCATCCAGCCCTTAGGGAACTGAGGAAGAACCAGGAAACTGGATCCACCCTGGCGGCTCACCAGGAAGGTCAGGGAGGCTGGAGCCCAGCCACGGGACATGGTGCCCGCCAGCCTCAGGAAGGCTGGAGTCATCGTGCCATGTGAAACCAGGGCACTTTACCAGAATGTGGGACAGGTGTGCTTTCTCCAACCCTAAACTGGAGAGGACGCTCCCTACAAATGTTCTATGGCATCTGGCATATGCAAATGTACCTCATTAAAGCCACCCCGGAGACAGAGTTCAAGGGCATCGAGTATGAGACTTCCGGGGAACGGGGCTATGATTTCTTTCTTTCTTTTTTTTTTTTTTTTTGAGAGGTTTTTGCTATAGGGCACGTGCGCTCGCCAGGAAGACAGAGATAGATAGAGAGATAGAAAGTGAGAAATCACCCCCTGGAGGGGATGGCCACGCCGCAATCCCTTCTCCTCCATTCTCCTCTCAGGATCTTGGGCACACACACACACACACACCCGGCATGAGTTTAAGCCACCGAGTCCGGGACTCGAACCGCGGTCGACTACATGGGAGTCCAGCAACATAGCCATTACGCTAACTGCTGGTTCCTGGGGCTATGATATTGACAGAGGGTGTGGGGCATCGAAGTGGCCTCACAGGCGGATCCAAGGGCACTCCCAGCTCCCATGAAGTGCATCCTGACTGCCTGGAGATGTGAAGACCATTTGCACTACCCAAGAAAAATGTCCTGGACAATATATATAAAATATGCTCTTTTTTTTTTTTTTAAGTTTTGCCATAGGGTACATGCACTTGCCAGAGTAAGTGAGAAATCACCCCCTGGAAGGAGGGCCACACCGCAATTCCTTCCCTTTCATTCTCCTCTCAGGACTTGGGGCATACATGCACACGTACCCAGCATGATTTTTAAGCTGCCAGGCCTGGGACTTGAAAGATGGTCAGCCATGTGAGAATCCAGCATCTTAACTACCATGCCGCCTGCTGGCCCCAGCACTGTACAGGTGTTAACTGCTATCTCAAGAGTCCCAAGAGAGGACTCCTGGCTCAGAGATGCAGGGAGTCTGAAATTCAGGATGTAACTCTGGAACCACCCATCCAGAAAGCCTCCCCAGGGCCCCATATTCAGCAGATTGCTTTTCTGCTCAGAATTCCAGTTGGCCTCCTGCCTGCAGAGCTGGGTCCACAGTCCTCTGCTGGGCAGTCGAGGCCCCAGTCTGTCCCTTTCTGCCCGGCTTTGCCCACCCAGTTCTGCTTCAGCACCGACCCTGGGCTCCACCGTCTAACCACACTGTCTGTTAGCTGGCCTTCGTCCCACCAGCCTAGTGGCAGAGGCCTCATGTAGACGTGAACAAGGTGCCTGGTCCCACGACCACCTCACTACTGGGGCGTAATGTACCAAAGAGGGGAGCTGGGACTGCAGGCTACTCAAGCAGCACGTGCAGGTGTTCACCTGTGCAGGCCTTCTTGGGTCACGGCTCCTGGGCCAGACACATTCCAAATCCAGTTTTTCCGGTTGCAGAAAAGCAGGTGTGGGGGCCAGCAGGTAGCATGGTGGTTAAGGCATTAGATTCGCATATGGCTGACCGCTATTTGAGTCCTGCACCCAGCTGCTTGAAAACTGTATGGGGTGCATGTGCATGCCTGCCCAAAATCTTGGGAAGAGAATGGAGGAGAGGGGATTGTAACATGGCCATCTCCGCAGGGGTAATTTCTCACTCTCCTTCTATCTGTCTCTTTCCAACAAGTGTACATGCCCTATGGAAAAGTCAAAAACAAGTAAATAAAAACCAATTGTGTATCAATTTGTTTGCCTACTGACCACAGCAGAATGAAGGGCCCCACAGGCCTAAGTATTTCTAGGGCGAATCATGAATAGCCACTCCGAACAGGTTAGATGAGACGATAGCCACTCTCGTGTCAGTTTACCTTTGTGCCAGATAAGCTGGAGACAGGTCAAACCTGCTGCCACACAGATAAGAAATAAATTTGCTTCTCAAAGATTTTGGACCACTGAATGACAGAGAAAGGGCTGTCGATCTGGACCGGCGATCTGAGGACATAAAAATAAAACTGCTGAGGGCCAGCAGGTGGCAAAGTGGTTAAGGCGCTGGATCCCAGATGGCCAAATCTGCCTCTCGAGTGGACCCAGTAGCCTGTAAAACACACAGGTGTGCACATGCATGCCCAAAATCCCAAGAAGAGAATAGAGGATTGTGGTGTGGCCATCCCTCCCAGGGAGGAATTTCTCTCACTTTCCTTCTCTCTCTCCCAAGTGCATGCACCCTATAGCAAAAACTAAAACTAAAACTAAATAAATACAGCTGTTGGAAAAGGAACTAGTCGATGAAACTGCAGCCTCTGGGGGGACATGAGGAAATGAACATCTGCTGGGACTGCACGGGCCCTCGCTGAGCCTCCGCTGTTCTGCCGTGAAATGGGACGATGCATATCTGACAGAGGGAGGTTACAAAGCATCGGAACATTCCTGGCAGCCTCCTGCATGTGCTCCTTCCTTCCCGTTACATCCAGGCAGTGACAACCCCCACAAGGTGTGGAGTCCGCATGTGCCGAGGGATTCTCCAGGAGACGTGCGCTCAGGGCTCAGATGGAAGCTTCTCGGAAGGGATGGACTTCTGCAGATCCCTGAGCACCCACTCGTTTTCCAAACAGGAAGAGCAGAACACCACGAAGTGGACCACCTTCCTAAGGGGCATGCAGTCCCAGGAACACGACGTCCCACCTGGCAGGGGCCCCTCCACTTAGACACACCGCCTCTGCCTTTCTGGCTCTCCTCTCAACACTTTCTTAAGTCACTTCTTTTTGGAAAACATCAAATGCATGAGCACAATCGGGTAAGCATCTCGGCGGGTCAGAGGTCACAGTCCACGAGAAAAATCCAGAGGGACGGTAGGGTAAGAAGACTCGCAGAAAAGGCCTCAGGCTGACAGGTCCCGGTGTACGGTTTACTCTGGTTTGTTTTCTGTTTATGAAAGTAAAGTCTTGTCCCACAATGTCCACTGTGAAGAATTTCCTTTTGCATAAATGGGCCTAATCCCCGTGTTTATTAACATTAAACTTGGCGTTTATAGTCAAGCGCTTTACCAGCATTAACCAGTAATCCTCAGCGCATTCTTGTGGCGAGTTCACCGTCAGGCTCCGAACTGCTCTCCGACAGCCCTGGGACACACAGAGCTCTAGGAAGGAAAAGCTAGCCAACGCCGGGCCCTGCACCGCAAGACGCCGCACACCAGCTTCCTGCAGCGCCCTGCCAGCGCCTAAGTGGGACAGGAAGTGGGTGCTGCCCCAAGGACAGCGGGCATGAAGCGGCTAGGAGACGTCTGACCCCGCTGGGACCCAGGGCAGCTCCGGAGGAGGCGGCCAAATCTAGCAGCTCTAGGGGCACCCTGGCCACAGCATCTGTGCTTAAGGAAGAAAGGTGGGGGCTGTTCCCAGCCAGGACCCCGTGGCCCGTGAACAACGCAGGCTCGGGGCCCCACGTGTTTCCCCGGGGAGCAGGGCTGCAGCCGTGAGTCAGCACCGCATTCCCGGCCCGGTGGTGAGCAGGGCAGACGGCTAACATTCCACAAGGCATGCTGGGAGCCAAAGGCGCTGGCGAGGACATTAGCTTAGGCGTAGCTGGAGTAATCCTGGAGCAAGTGCCTCACTACAGACCGAGGGGCTATCGGCGCCCAGCAGAAACGTGAACCCTGGCAGAGGACACCAGGGAAAGGTGTGGAGCACGCACAACGGCCCAGAAAAGCCCCCCAGAGATGGATCTGTCCCCGGAAAAGGGCTCAGCCAGACCTTTGGTACAGAGGAGCTGGGATTTCGCATCACGACTCGGTCGCGTCTCCGCGGCTGTGCACAGGTAGCTGTGTTTCCGTAAACTGGAATGGCTCTTCCCATCATGGAACTAGTCCTCCTCCACTTGTCCTCAGGGCTCGCTGGTGGAAAGCTGCCTGGGCGCTGTCTAAGGGGAAACGGGCTGAGTGGTCTTGTCCGACCACAGCTGTGAGGGCCTCGGTGCCTGGCGCTGACCCAACCCCAGGAGGTCCACTCCAGCACAGCAGCACCTGCCGGTGCGCCTGCCCCCAAGCAGCCGGTGCAGGCCAGGTGCTCCAGGCACGTGGAAAAGAGATCTCATCCCCACTTTAGAGGTGGGAAACCCAGGCTCAGCAGAGTCGAGCTGCCCCACGGCTGGGATAAGGCTCCAAAACCTCACCCCCACTCTCACTTCATTCCTCGCTCCCTGGGGAGAGGGCAGAAAGCCTGGAGAGGGCAGGAAGCCTGCAGACGGCAGCTCCAGCAGCTCCACACACACCTCAGCGATGAGCTGAGGGTTGGGAGCACGGAGCCACCAGGCCCCTCACCACACTTGGCATAACCCAGCTCTGGTTTCAAGTCACAGGTGCCCTACTCCCCTCTAGTTTCTCAGCAACTACTTCCTGGGTGTCTCCAAAGGCATCTCCGTGAGAGCTGGCCCCTGCCCTCAGGCACACACACTCCGTTTAGACAGGTGAGAGGGTCCAGGTGTCCACTGTGAGGGCGGGTGTGTGTGCCCTCACTATTTAACAGCAGCGACTCATAGAATAAGCTCCTCAGCCTTCCTAAGGGCCTACACGGTCTTTACGGGCTTGCTGAGCCAGCTCTCATTACACCTGAAAGTTTAAACAAAAGACCAAATCGCATCACAGACAGCAGACCCAACGCCAGGGCCAGCGCGACCACTTCCAAGCTGCACTTGGGCGGGCAAGCCACTTGGGCAGCCAGAGCTGCAGCGCTTTCCCCTTAAATGTGGACTAATGACTTCCAAGCCATCCACGCAGGGTTCCCCTGAGATCGAGAACCACGCGTATGCGGGCTCTCTGAAATGACCCGCCAAGCAGCCGCACAGAAGTGGGCTATCGGACAGGTCAGACATTGCTGCTCTCGTTTATAAACGGGGAAACGGAGGCCAGGACTAGCACTCGGGCCTCCAGATCCTTTGGCCGGTGGTCTTCCTGACACGTGAAAGCTGCACTACCTAGGAATGGCTGGCGAGGGGACACTCCAGCTGAGCCCCAGTGACCTGGGGAGATGCTGCAAAGCCCAGGCCTCACCACAGAGGCCCCCAGACCAACAGGACCCACAAGTGTGATTGATTTTGCTGGCACAGTTGTTAAAAGATTTTTTTTTTTCCGAGTCAACATTTAAGAAGCAGATTTCACATGAAATTTCGATTTCCGTATCTTGTAACCACAGGCGCCTGGAGCTAACCTGCTGCTGCCGCCCTCGGGGACTGGTGCCCACATGTCCCAGCTCCCTGCTCCCCACTGCTCCTCAGCATGGGCCAGGGTCGGGAGCTATCTGTCAGTATGCTGCGTCGTTGGCATGGTTAATGCTGAGGTGGACGTCTGAGCTAGGGACGAGTGGCAGACCGACGGAGTCGGGGGGAAGAGGCAGGTTTAACATGATCAACCTGCTCAGCCCGTGACAGCACAGAGCCACCCCAAACCCGGCTCATTCATCTCCTGAATGAGCCAACTGGATGCTGGGCCAACTTGAGAAAGAGCATGCGCAGCCGCCCTTCACTCCCTCACCTATTGCTCCAGGCTGTGCACGTGTTGTGATGATCACGTTTACATTCCCACACACCAGCGCTCACCTGCTCTCTGGAATAACTGCGTGGCGGGGGGATGGAGGAGGAGAGGCAGAAGGGTAAGAAGAAAAGATCTAGAATCAGGATAACGTCAACTCCAGCTCTTCATCATAAGCTTGGGCACAGCACTTAATTCTGTGAGGGTCAGATGGCATAATCCACATTGAGCGCACACAGTCAGCCCAGCACCTGCACATAGTGGGTCTGCAATTCCCCGCTGTTCTTCTCGCTTTGCACCTTCGCTACCTGACACAGGGAGGCTTTGATGTGCCCATGCGTCAGACCTGAAGCTGCCGGGAACCTCCCAGGAAAAGGCCTCCCCTCTCCCCACCCCTGTGGACGGGACATGGCAGAGCCTTCATGTGAACTGTCCATGTCTCTGGCATTCTTTAAGAAATACTTGACATCCCCGCCTGGGAACTCCACTTGGGTTAGAACATGTCTCCCCAGAAACTGTTAAAATGCAAATTCCTGGCAGATCTCACATTTGCCCAAGTACATGAAGAGGGTGGGGCGAGGCCACTCCCCTTGGAAATCCAGGTCCCTTGAGGCAACTGGGTGGGTGCTGCTGGGGGAACTCCAGGCTACGGTCAGGGGAATGGGAGATGACACGGAAAATGGCCGCAGGAGAGGAAGGGAGGACGTGAGGAGGTCACACGAGCCCGCTGCACCTCACCGAGCCAGCCAGAGTGGACAGGGCATCTCGCACTTTGCCAGCAGCTTCGGCGTCTGCCCTACCGCAAGGTCAACGCCAGGGGCTCTGAGGGGACACTGCACCGCCCCTGGCCCTGGCTGCCGACATCCTACTACATGTCCCTTCAAGAATTACCCCAGCTGGCAGGAGCTTAGACCTCAGGATCCAGGCTCCCCCACGCAGGACCTGCCTCAGGTCTGAGCCGGGTCAGAGGCCTGTGTCTGGGTTTTGCTACCGGGTACACAGACCCAGACACTCCACAGATCCCATCAGAAGATTTCTAAAACGCAACCCAAATTCCTCCTGAACCCCTGCTTTTCAGGACTGTTCATGATCCCTGGCTTTGAGACAGGCAAGGCGATGCTGTTGGTTTACGTGTTTAAAAGGAGAACCTTTCTGCAAGCGCCCCCTGCCTTTAACTCCGGGGAGAAAGGCAGCCCCGGAGGGAAGTCGGAGTCAGAAGATGGGTTATCGCCCGCTGCGTCTTCGAAGACCACAGAGAGCGCCGAGACCCCACCCGAGCTATTTGTGAGCCCTGCAATAATGCCCTAATGACTCAATTAGCATTGATCCTTCGGCGGCAACAATATTTTCTGACGGATCCAGCCATTTAGCGCTCGCTGTGCCTGATACGATTCCTATGAGTAATTAAGCAGGTTGGAAGAAATACATTTAATTCCTCACAAAGCACGTTTTCGAACATTTGAATTTTAACTTTATTTCCATTTTCCTTTTCTCCCCACCAACGGCAGTCACTAGGACCCTTAAGGTGGCATCTCTTGCCGGTGCGACAACAGTCGTCACGGCCCAAGTCCTCCCTACCCCTAGGCTGGCCATCTTCAGCCTCCGCCGCCCCCCACAGATGCTGGGTGGCTGCAGCCAGAGGAACAGATGGGGCACGGTCGCTGAGCCCTGGCGGACGCGGCCAGGCAGGAGCCACTGATGCAGGCTTTCTGCAAACCTGCCCGGCAACACCGCTAAAATGGGAACGTCAGGGTGTGTGGAGGCAGAGTGGGCGGCTGGTAGGAGCGAGGGGGCAGTCCAGACCAGGGGAGAGAACACGAGCGGACTTAGGAATGAAACCTCTGGGCAGCGAGAAACGCGGCTTCTGGAAAGACTCCAGCACGCTACCGCTGGCGAGAGAAGTGGGAGTTGGGGGTCCATGACAGCAGGGACTGGGCAAGGGGGCAGCGAGTCTGCAGCATCTGAGCCGGCAGGCTCTGGGGAAACCCACTCCATGCAAATTCCAGACCCACCTACTCCAGCAGAGTCCCAGCTGCAGCGTCCACCAAGAGCCGTCCAAGAGAAGGTGCATGAGGGAAAGCCGGTGTGGAAAGAGAGCCTTGACGCTCGAACTACTGTCTCCCACCCGTGTCCTTCACGATGGCCGGGGGTCCTGGTGGACGGACCGCACTGGGGAGCTCCGCAGACAGCCCGGCAGCTCGTGGCTACCTCCCGCTGGCTCTCATGCTCCCTCTGGACCATCTGCTACGCCTTCCCCGCTCACTTGCCCTGTCCCCATCGGGCCCCTGCGGTGGAACTGGAAGTAGTACAAAATCACTTTTAGGGACCAGCAGTTGGCGTAATGGCTATGTCACTGGACTCCCATGTAGTCAACCATGGTTTGAGTCCCAGACCCGGTGGCTTAAACTCACGCTGGGGCGCATGTGCGTGCGTGCCCGAGATTCCAAGAGGAGAATGGAGGAGAAAGGATTGCCGTGTGGCCATACCCCTGGGGGGTGATTTCTCGCTTTCTGTCTCTCTCTCTCTTTCTGGAGAGTGCACAGCCCTATAGCAAAAACCTCTCAAAAAACAAAAAAAAAAATTCACATCTAAAACTTCAGAGCTACTGAATGACAGGCACGAGGCTGGCTAGATGGTTTTCATATATTATTTCATTTAATCCTCTTAACAGCCTTCTCAAATAAGTATTATTCTCCCTCTACGGATGAGGAAACTAGGGCTCAGGGTGGCTAAGCAACTTGATCAAAGACATCCACTAAGCGAGTGAGAATGAAAACCTCTGACCTCTGAGGTTAGGCATCCAGCCCCTCTCTGGATCATTCATTCCCATATTTCAGCCATAGTCAAGGAGATTTTTCTCCTAACTCCACTTCTTCTTCTCCACTTCCTACAAGTACAACCCTCATCTGCTTCTCAGAGAAGATGAACATGGGAAATACCTTTGCGAGAAGATGCCTCTTGGACATAGTAACCTTCTACCCAAAGGACCGAGTAATCCAAGTTCTTCTCCTCCCAGAGATCGGGGACCCCTCCTCCACAGGGCATGGATCAGCTCCAAAGCCTGCTCCGCATTAACCTGGCCCTTGAGGGCCCTTCAGAGTAACCTGCTGATTCCAACTCACAAGACTGACTGCTTCTTCCAATTTCTCCATAAGATTCAACATGACTTTGGCGGAATCCTGCCAGAGTTCCACAGTGCCCAAATATTTACCCTTCACCACCACGATGGTCACATAATGGAGGAAAGGAAACTTCTGAGTCTGCAACTCAGAAATCCCATGAGGGCAAGGGTAAGGAAGCACGCTTTCCTGCCATGTTCCAGTTCCTTCCAAACTCAGTAAAAGCTTATCACTGCCTGCCTGTGGTCCAGCGCCGGTCTCGCTATGGGAAGATCATGTCAAAGACAAGCAGCTCCCCAGTCACTGCTCACAGCAGGCACGGCTCGAGTTACACAGGCATCCGCTTACTTACTATCTATTGGGCTACTCTGCAAAAAGGCTGCTTCTTCATCATGGTTCCCAGCTTCCTGTGCTTCAGACTTGCTCCCAAGCCCGATTCTGTCTGCTGTGGCGATGAGGCAACAACAGGGCAACTTTGGAACCAGCAGTGTGGTTTGGCTTTTAAGTAAACCTACATTAAAAATGCACAGGTAGAAGCAGCGATCGCAGCCGCATCCACTCACTTGAGGTTCTTCGTATTGAAAGCTGTCACTGTCACTGTTAGAGCATTGAAATGTTCCGGGCTAAGTACCTAAGCGTAGAGATTGGGAGGGCAGAGGAAGCAGCGTAGCTTTTCATTTAGACTGACAGCAAATTACTTAATAAATATTGATCAAATGATGCTCTTTCCTGAAGTTTTGTTTAGCAGTAAGAACAGCACCTGATTCTTAAAGCTCACATATAAAAATGAGTAAGAGTAACCACCTGCTGGCATGGAGGTTAAGGCAGCTGGATGCCCACATGGCCAACTGCAGTTTGAGACCCAGGCCCAGTGGCTTGCAACTCACACCAGGCACATGTGCATGCATGCCCAAGATCCCAAGAGGAGAATGGAGGAGGAGGGACTGTAGCGTAGCCGTCCCCTCCTCCCCCCCGGGAGTGACTTCTCACTTTCCCTCCCTCTGTGTCTCTCTGTCTCTGTCTTCTCTGGTGAGCACACGTGCTCTATGACAAAAAACTAAAAAAGAGAAAAAGTGAAGAGTAAAATGAGTGAGACCATAATCACTGTCCATACCTAGTTCCTCCCCAGGTCACAACGCCTTAGGGCAACACCGATAAAACCGAAATCCCACAGGAGATAGCAAGGCCTGCCCGTCCTCCCTTCCAGCTGGAAATGTCTCAAAGCAGTCAGCCATTGGCCACCGGGAACTGGGTACACCAGGTTCTCTTGGAGACTCAACACAACTTTCCAAAGTGTTTCCGTATCTTATCTGAATGGTTCCCATCGAGACCTCACCTGGCCAAGCAAACGTAACTTAATTCATTTCCACCAAACCAGAGAGACAGAAATCGGCCTTTATGTTCTACCGGGTCATTCTAGGTTTGCAGCCCCAGGAAGCAGGCGAACCACAATACCACACTGGAACACGCCAAGACTCAGATCTGGTGACCCACCGAAGCCCAAAGCAGTGGAGCAAGAGCATGGAGGCACTGCGGCTGCTCACGGTGTCAGAAGCTGAGGTTCAGGAGCAGCCTCCGAAGCCAGCTTCAGGATTCCAGGGAGGGAAGGAAATTTGGGAGTCTGGTGGCCAGCGCACCACTTCCCCCCAAACAGCCCTACTCACGTGGCTGGACACACTCAAGAATCGAAGGATGCGGTCACCACGGCGACTGTGCTTTCGCGATGGCAGACGATCTGGTGTGTGACCCGTGTGCATGGCTGGGCGTGGCTGGGAGCAGGTTAGGGCTGAAGCTAGCCCAGTAGGGCCAAGTGTCACTGCAGCTCTTCTCCGCCCAGCGGCTCAGTAAACTCTGACAGGGCGATTTTACTGCCGAAAGGGTCCTCTATTCTCTTTCTTCCCTTTTCTTTTTTTATGGTTTTTGCCACAGGGTGCAGGCACTCACCAGAGACAGACAGTGAGAAAGCTACACAGCAATTCCTGCTCTTCCGGGGATTTGGGGCATCCACGCACACACACCCTGAATGACTTTTTAGGCTACCAGGGCCGGTACTCGAACCACAGTCAGCCATGTGGGAATTCAGCTGCCTTAACCATCACGCCACTCACTGGCCCCAGGGCCCTCTCTTCTTAAAGAATTATTTTATTTAACTTTATTTATTTATTTATTTTGATTTGACCCGGCGGCTTGCTTTCTCCTTTCCCTCTCCCCCAGGACCCCCACTCTAACGTATAAACAAGTACCAACTGATGGCACGGCCATGCCCAACAGTCTACTAAGGCTCTGCTCTGCCACGTGTGGCCCCCCTGTCAGTCACGTGACGTCACCTGGGACAGCCTGCTGGAACTGACCCTCTTGGGTCACACCTCATACCCACTGAATGAGAATCAGTATTTTACCATGATCCCTGGAGGACAGAGACGCACATTCAAGTTTTCCTGGGGGACCCTGAGTTCTCCTTTTCTGGAAACCCTCAGGCTGGGACAGAATGGAACCTGTCATGGAGATTATGACTCTAATAAAGCAGGGTGGATTCTGAGGACAAACCACTTGGCCTAGCTCCACAAGTCAGTGTTTCCGGAGAGGAGGTAGGACCCTTCCATGCCTCAGGATTCTCAGCTGTAAAACAGGGATGAGGCCACACCTGCTGCAGAGCCCCGAGAGCATCAGCCGGGCTCACGTGTGTAAGACGCCTGGGCAGTGCCAGCCGTGCAGTACCGCACACAGGAGCAGACAGGTGGCACGTGAGTGTGGAATGAAACCGAAGCACGGGAGCCGGGGTCTCTGCAGTTCCTACGCACCTAACTGGCTCCACCAGCCTGGCACACCACGCTCTTTGTTAGTCATTCACTCGACCTGACACCACCCTGCTCTGCACGTGTTCCCGGGGAGCCACCAAGGTGTCACTGTGCCTCTCCCCATGGCAGCCCTGAGCAAGCCCACATGGCCCTGCCGTGGTCTGAGTACAGGAGTATGGTACAGGCAGCACGTGACGGAGATGGCTCTCCAGTGGGAGGTGATCTCCCGGCCTCCTACCGGGCGGGAATGCTTCTCAATAAGCCAGCAATTTTTAAATATCTAACCCATGATTTTCTGGGTGAAACAATTAGCCCTGAGTTGTCCCAGCCGTTGGCATGGCATCCTGCATGCCGGTTGGTGCAGTGCCCAGCTGTCGGGCTGGGTGTGAAGGGGAGAAAACCCAGGCTGGAGCCAGGCCGAGGGGCTGTGCTGACTCGGTAGCTCCAGATGTGCGCTTGTCATGACAGAGCAGCGGGCTGACGAGGGATCTGTGGGATGACAGTTCTGAGCAGTGGAGAAGAGAACGGAGACTAGGAAAACAAGGAGGGCTACCACGTACCACGAACCACAGTCCCTCCCCACGTACTCCCCAGGGGAGGCTGAGGAGGTGAGAAGGGCATCAGCCCTCAGAGTCAAATGGAGAGACATAGAAGACAGATGCTGGGAAAACAGAGGAGTGACGTTGCCATAATCCTTCCCCTGAAGGGACCTGGCCCAGGACAATCTTCCCAAAGCGGTGGGTCCGAGGTAGGCTGATCTGGAGAAGCCACCTTCACAAGGACCTCGACGCCAGAACGGGCGTCCAAGCCTCCGTGACAACTGTCCATTGTGACTCCTGCCACAATCTCTGTTCACTTCTGTTGTCTTGCCTGAACCAAAGCTCCTGGGATGGAGCGCCCCCTCCTTCTCCTCACCTCTTGCCAATCTACACTGTCCATTACTTCTAATTGAAATCGTTAAGCTATGTAGGTCGGCTCATTTAAAATTCTCAAGGGCAGACTTCTCCATTCCAAGCAGGATGGAACATACAAGGCCATTCTCAAAACCAGATTTTGTATTAAAATAGACACACACAGAACATTTCTGTGAAAATCATCCGCAGGAAAACTGGGGGAGGCCCCAACACTTCATTCCCATAACCTGCCCCTGATCACCTCCCAGGCTCCAAGCTGGAGATCAGGCCACCGCCGGGAAGGGCCTCGCCATTGCGAGAGCGTGTGGCTACTTCCCCGTCCCTGGCAGCACCTCGGCACACCTGCCAGATGGCCCTCGGAGGCCTGGGCCCTAGCGACTTTTGCGGGCAGATGCAGGTGACCCTGTGGCCCTCGTTCTGCCAACCACGCGACACACGGCGACCGACTCGAGCACGGCGTGACGGCTGCCTTCCTCCCCTCATCAGGCACGGGGGCCACTGCCCGTGTATTTGCACGCTGAGAACACACAGGTATTCGGCTACACCAAAGATGTAACCGAACAGAAGCCAGAAAGGAACCAGTGGGAAGAGGGAACCGGCCACAGCGAGAGTTGGAGCATTCCCGTCTTCCAAAGATGAAGCAGAGGACGCGTTTCCAGCCAGCACGCTGCTTTCAAAGGCTGTATTGTCCAAGTGGGATAATGCTCCTGCCAGGGACACCTTTCTGGGCCGTGAAAGTGATTCGTAATCCATTTATGCTCAAATATTTAACGGAAATGCTAATAACCTGCCCAAGGGAGAAGCACGGGAGTGCGCCAGACTGAGCTGAAGCAGGAGAGGAGGGGTGAGGACCATGCACATCCCATGACCTTCACTGATGTCACTCTCTCTCCCCCAGCCGGAGCCCAGACCCACCCTGACGTGTGGACGGAGCTTAAAGTCAAGCACCTGAACCTGTCAAAACACACTTTCCCTAGAGAGATCATTTTGGGGTCTGAGCGCAGTTTAAAGAGAGGCATCCCCACCCCAGCCCTCAGCCCCATGGGGGAGGGGAGCATTAAGATGGAGCCTTTTTTTTTTTTTTTTTTTTTTCAAAGTTTTTGTCAAACGGCACATGTGCTTCTGGAGAGAAACAGAGAGAAGGAAAGTGAGAAATCAGCCCCCTAGAGGGATGGCCATGCCACAACCCCTTCTGTTCCAGTCGCCTCTCAGGAGTTTAGTCACGCACAAATACACACTCAGTGTGATTTTCAAGCCACCAGGTCTGGGGCTCAAACTGTGGCCAGCCATGTGGAAGTCTAGCACCTTCATCCCCACACCACCTGCTGGCCCCAGGACGGAACCTTCTTCCTGCACACGCTTTCCTCCTTCCTGCTAGCTGGCTCTCCTTAACTTGTTGGGTAGAACGAGCAGTCAGATGCCAAAGATTCTGCCAAGTATCTATCTTCGGTCTCCTTAGATGAGGCCTGGCAAGAGTCAACCTTCTGTACATCAGAATCAAGCCGTGGGCAAAGGTTTCAACAGCACCAAGAGGTACTGTGCGAGGGAATGGCCTCTTTATAGTCTAACAACTTTCGAATCTAAAATCAAAAGCCACAATCTCCCAGGCTGAATCTAAATGGTTTCAGCACGCTGACTAATCTGAACTACGTCTCATACTGTGCAACAGCGACCAGCAGGAACAGCAGCTCCGAAATCGCAAGGGTGCTGCTGCAAGTTCCGGAAGGCCAGGACAGAGGGCAGACGCACTGAGACCCACAGTGGGAGTGACAACATGGGAGCTGCTACGGGTCCATGGCCACACAGGAGTTAACGCCACAACATCTCCTTCATCCGGAACAAAGGCCCGGCCTCTGCGGCACACTCAGTTAGAATGCCGGGCTGCGATGCTGGAAGCCACGTGGCTGACTGTGGGTTCGGATCCCCAGACTGGTGGGCCTGAAACATGCCGGGCCAGTGCATGTGCCCAAGTTCCTGAGCAGCTGAAGGACTGGGGCAAGAGGACCATGAAAGAACAGGGTGCTTCTCCCTCCACCCCCCATGTGTGTACATGCGCTCTCCAACATGAATAAAAGAAAAACCATTTTTTAAAAAAGGAATATTGGGTCCAGCAGATGGGACAACAGTTATGTCACGGGACTCCCTCATAGTCAACAGCAATTTGAGCCCCGGTCTGGGTGACTTAAAATTCATGCCAGGTACGTGTGCGTGCGTGCCCAAGCTCCCGAGAGGAGAACAGAGAAGGGATTATGAAGGGATTATAGTGTGGCCAACCTCCTGGGGGCTGATTTCCTGCTTTCTGTTTCTCTGTCTCTCTCTATCTCTCCGGCAAGCACATGCACTCTATAACAAAAAACGTTCTTTAAAAAAAAGTATTAAAACAAAAAATAATTTGAGAACAATGAACACACTAGCACACTAGTATCAGATCTCGGTTCTTAAATACCACTTTCCAATAGAAGGAACCGGGGCTCTTTGGAGAAGCGGCTGATTCCAGGGCTGAGGAAGGAAACACAGATGAGCTGGCATGCCCGTGGACGGAAGGCGAGCGAGCACGCAAGGGAGGAGCAGTGTGCTGAGGGTCCGAAGCCCGCCTGCAGGAGTGGACCCTGCAGGGCTGTGCTGGCAGAGACAGAGCCACGAGCAAGTCACACTAGGTGGCAGCCCATACAACAGGTGAGCAAGAATGATGCTGGTGAAAACTAATGCATGAAGAAAGAAAGAAAAGGGGAAGAAGGGACAGCTTTTCCAAACAGAAGTGTTCCAACTACTCAACAGAGAGCGAGCAATCGGAAAATTGATAAGCAAACGCCGGAGTAATAACCGCAGCGGGCAAGTTCCCCTGTGGATGGAAAACGAGGGGCAAGAGTTCCCCAAGAATCCAGATATTCGCACGGTCTCCAAATAGCTCCCAGGATATTTGTTAGGAATGGGGCGACAGCGGGTTTACAGTAAAGACACCGCAACAGGCACCGCCTCCCCCAAGTGAGGACGGCTATTGGCACCAGTAAGAAGACCTCGCCCGCCGTCACCGGAACCCTGGGGTGCACTGTGAAGGGTGTATCCCTTCCACGGTACTAGAAGTGAGTGTTACGTACGAGGGAAACGCGTAACCTCAGTCAAGTCATGAGGAAATGCTAGACAAGCCCAAACTAAAGACACCTGGCCTGGACGCTTCGAAAGTGTCAGCCACTGGAAACGAGGAAAGACTGAGGTCCAGCCCAGGCTGGGAGCGCCTGCGCCAACCCGACGACGACTTGCCAGGTGGGACCCTGGATGAGCTCCTGGAGCAGAAACAGGACATGGTAGAAGGAGTGGGGAAACAAGGTAAAGTCTGAAGTTTAACTGGAAGGACGGTACCAGAGCTGCACGTGGTATAGAGGTCAGAGCACTGGATTCCACATGGCTCATGATGGTTCGAGTCCCGGACCTGGCAGCTTGAAAAAAGAAAATACACTGGGTACATGTGCATGCATGCCGAAAATCCCCAGAGGAGAATGGAGGAGAAGGGACTGCAGCATGGCCATCCCCCCTGGGGGACGAGATCTCACTTTCTCCTTGTCTCTGTCTCTCTCCAGCAACACATGCCCTATGGCAAAAACTTTAAAAACTATTGTACCAATATTCACTTCTTAGTTTTGATCATTATATTACAGTTACACAAAATGTTAACATTAGGGGCCAGCAGGTGGCATGGTGGTTAAGACACTGGACTCCCACATGGTCAATTGCAGTTCAAGTCTTAAAACTGGCAGCTTGAAAATCATGATGGGCACGTGTGTGTGTGCCCAAATTCCCAGGAGGAGAATAGAGGAGAAGGGACTGTGGCATGGCCATCCCCCCAGGGGGTAATTTCTCACTTTCCCTCTCGCCGTCTCTGTCTCTCAAGTGAGTGAACCCACGCCCCATGGCAAAAACCTTAAAAAAAATTAACATCAGAGTGAGGTAGGTGAAGGGTCTATGGGAATGCTCTGTATTCTTTTTCAACTTTTATGTAAATCTGAAATGATCTCTAAATAAAATGCAGTAAGAAAAGGTCAGAGTAAGGGTGGTCCACAGCCACAGCCGATTCACATCCGGTCGCAAGCGCCGGGTCTCGCCGAGGACTGGTAGCTGGCAGGGGCCAGGTTTTTAGTAGCGCTGACCCAGATTGTTAGCCGTGGACTTCCCAGTAAGAAAGGGGTCAGCATCCCCACTGCTCACACCCACCAAGTTTCAGCAGGCCCGGCGACTGAGCGTGCACCCAACAGTCTACGTGCTCACAGAGCAGCAAGTCGGAGGTGACGGTCTGGTTATGGCTCCCGTCTTAAAAGCAAAATAACGAGCCCTGTGGTGCCCTTGAGAAGCTCACCTGTCTCTGACCTCGGTTTTTCGCCTAATTAAGAGGGGACCACAATGGGCGCCTGCCACCCTCACAAGGGCTGGCAGGAAGATGAAATGAGATAAATGTGAGGACAGGTTCTGAAACCATGGAAGCACTATTCAGTTGTCGCTGCTTATGATTCATGTTGTTAAATGTTCTCATTTCATTGTTTCCCGAAGCAAATAGCTTAAGTGAGAATCGGTTTCCAAATGCATCCATTCAGCTTCAGAAACAATTCCATATTCGCTGGGCCCTGAGTGTGTTGAATATTATGGTGGACACTGAAGCAGATCCCACGTGGCCTGAGCCTCGGCGAGGGGACGGCGTAGCTGTCCGTAACCAAGTGGAACTGCCGGCTGCCCGGCGGGTACCCTACGTGGATGCGGGAAGAGAAAGGCCCTCGGCCGGTTTCTCCGTCCCTTTCTGACCTCACAGCGCCTCTTGTGTCTTTGTGCAAATCCTTTCCCCAGACCCCCTGAGCATCCCACATAACACAGAGGTGCAGAAGCGATAACTACAGGGCGGAGGGGAGGAAAGAGGTGAGGCTCCGGGAGTCGGAGGGACAGAGGGACAGCAGGGACAGCGGGGACGAGGCCCCAGTGCTTTCTGCTCTGGAGTGATCTGTGTGATCCCGACCTGTCTCCTTAGGTGCCAAATGGGGACAAGGGCCCTGCCACCTCACGGGACCGTGCTGAAGGCCACAGGTGCTTTGTTGTTTCCTTTTTTGTTTTGGAAAAATGCACTTATGGCTTTGTGATGACAGTGGATAAAAATCCCACATAAATCAATACAGAAATTCTGGGTGCAAAGGCCCCTTCACCCCCGAAAGGCCCAGCTCCCCTTGAGCAATCTCAGGAGGAGGAACGCCGGAGGTCAGGGAGGTCACGGGACTGCACCCGCCATTCCCACCTGCCCTTCTCCTCGCCGGCTGTGCCCTCAGCTCTCAAGGTCTCGGGCTCTCCTCAAGGGGCAGGGTGGCCACGTGCACACACCTGTGCTCCCAGGCACTGCCCACCTAGACCCCCAGGACCCCCGTGAGCCACGCAGTAGAACCCACAGTGGCAAAGCAAAGGGGAAGAAAGAGCTGCCCGCCGGTCTCAGCCCAGGCCTTGGCTCTTCACCAAAAGTCACCAAAGTCACACGCCTTCCCTGGGCCACCCAGCCACAACCTGGATGTGCTTAAAGCCTGGGCCACTGGCAGAGCAGGCTGCCAGCCCCTTACCTCCAGCCGAGTGGCCCCACCCACAGCAGAAGGCACTCAGCAGAATAAAGAGGGGGGAACCGCATGGCTGCAAGGTCCGCCTCCATTTCCACTCTGCTCCTGACGAGGGTGACCCAGCCCGGCTCACATGGCAGTAATTCCGGCCGATGCTGCAAGGCACACACCCATACACACGCACATGCACGCGTGCACACAGGCACGCCTCCCCTCCTGGTCTCCTCACAGCAGCCAACACCTGTGATAATGCAGCAGTCTGGGCCACTCGGCAGCTCCAACTTCCCCACGATCCCACCGGCTCCAAGCAGAAGCTCCCGTCCTGGCCAGGGCCTCCTGCAGCCCTCTTCCCTCACCCCAGCCAGCAGTCTGCTCATCCCCCATCCCTGACAAATGGGTACACTGTCCTCTGGCTGTTTCCTAAGCACCCAGGCTGACTAGGCCTCAGAGTACCTGGTCTTGCCACTTCCCCTGCCTGGAATGAGTCCCCCTGAACATCACCACACCACACGACGCCCTCTGGCAGAAAGCTGAAGATGCTTGCGAGTTCTGCAGGTGGGGAGAGGACATGGAGCTCTGGCTCAGCACAGGCTGGGCGCATTTGGGTGAGGCCCATGGACCTCACTCATCCTCACAACAGGGCAGTGTTACTTTCATTTCAGAGACTCGGGACGATTACGTAACTTGCTGACAGTAAGTGGAGGCACTGGGATTCAAACTCGGGGCCCTCTGACCACGGAGCCCATGACCTCATCACTGGAGTACTCCGCCTAGCTAAGATATTCCTGTATCTGGGTACATCCCCAGTAAGCACTGAAAGCTCGAAATCCTGACGTGTCTCGATGAAAAACTGATATGGAAGTGCAAGAATCGGGTTCCCACAGTGCTGCTCTTGGTGAGGGGGAAGAGGACAGCTGGAAAGAGGGGAAGAGAAGATTCCAGAGAGGTGGGTGAACGGCTCAAAAGAAGAGGCCAGGGCACAGGGAGAACGAGGCGGCCACAGGGTGTCAGAGTGACCGCTCGCGCCCCCACACGCGGGCCGGCAGAGCGGCTGCACGGCAGTCGGATTTCGGACCAGCCCCACACATAGGCCTTTGCACCTCAGGCAGCTTCAGCATCTCCACCTGGACAGGGGTCGAACTGGCCACTTTGAGTTTGCTGCCGCACAATGCAGCCATTGAAGAACGAGCACTGGCCCAGCAGGTGGTGTGGTAGTTGAGGTGTGGAATCCCACACGACCGGCTACACGGTTCAAGTCCCAGACCTGGTGGCTTAAAAAACATGCTGGGTGCACGTGTGCACATGCCCGAAATCCTCAGAGGAGAGTGGAGAAGGGACTGCGGCGTGGCCACGCCTCCTGGGGGGTGATTTCTTGCTTTGTCTCTCTCTGGTGAGTACACATGCTCTATGACAAAAATCTAAAAAGAGAAAAAAAAGGCACGCCAACAGGATCCTTGAAACTTGCTGAGAACCATCCAGGAGCGAGCTCGCGAGGTTGAGAGGCAAGTTCCGACCCGACCCAGTGAAGGGCACACTGCCGTGTGGCATCTCCTCAGACAAAACGACAACACCATGTAATTACTACCAGCGGCAAGTCAGGCTCCAACCACCCTGTGTGCTGTGCTGACAAAAAGGAATCATTTACGAACAGGAGACGTCAGAGGAGATCCAGATGTCTAGACGAGGTTGGAAATCTGCGGAGGCGGTTAGTCACTGACGGGTGAGCTTGAAGTACAGGGGGCTTACGGAGGCCGAGGGTCTTCCAGAGAGGAAGACAAGGCTGTTAGAGTAAATAGAGAGTTCAAAGCCCGTCTCTGCCTCAGACTTCCCATGGTGTGTCGCTCACCTCAGAACTGCCCTACTACAATGGGGATAATACTAGTCCCATCCACTTTGAGAGCTAATTTTCCAAGTCAAATGAGATTAGTCATGACAGGATATTTCAAACCATAAGAAAAACACAAATGGAGCCAGTGGGTGGCATGGTGGTTAAGGCACTGGACTCCCACTGGCCGAATGCAGTTCGAGTCCCAGACCTGGTAGCTTGAAAATCACTCCAGGCGTGTGTATATGTGTGCCCAAGATCCCAGGAGGAGAGTGGAAGAGAAGGGATTGCGGCATGGTTACCCCAGCCAGGAGGTGAGTTTTCATTTTCCCTCTCACTGTCTCTTTCCAGGAAGCACACACACCCTATAGCAAAAACCTAAACATGCACACGCACCAAAAAAATATTTAAATAACTAACATAATTCACTTCCAAGCAGACTTTTCTACTCCTCTATGAAGAAAACACGCACATGTGTACACACACGCACACCAGGGGGAGGTGGCTTTTCTGAAAAGGAGCAGAGAAGGATGCAGACGAGCCTAGGCGGGCAGGCTATCGCCTCGTGTCCCAGGCTGCGGGAAGCACATGGCACTCCCACGCCTGGGCTCACCTGCCACGTTTCAGTGGTGGAGAGGTCGGTGTCCGACTACACGAGCGCCAGGGGGCTGGCGCAGCAGACGGCCCGTCTGCAGGGCTGCTTGCTCTCTGGGGCCCCTCCGTGCCCAGCTCAGCTAGGAGCTCCCGCTCGTGGAGGCCACAGTCCCTGAAGACCCACAATGCAATGACTGCACTGTTCAGAGAGTGAACGGGGTTGCCTTCCACCCCACAGCGTCCTCTCGAAAGCACAGACCTGTCTTCTTACAGGGTCCTAAGCCTTGATGTCTGAGTCGTAGTTAGCGTTGGAGGGGAAGAGACCATGACAGAAACCTAAATGCTAGGACCCAAGCAACACCTTCTGGAGGGTGTCTCCTTCCCTGTGCCCCCACTGGGTCTCCTCGCTCAGCTCCCTGCGGGCAGCGCTGGGCAGGTTCCCTGGTATCAGACAAGGTTCCATGTTGCATGTAGGTAGCAACTTTTTTTAAAGATTTTGCCATAGGGCACTTGCACTCACTGGAGAGAGACAGTAAGAGAAAATGTGAGCAATCACCCCCCAGGGAGGATGGCCATGCCACGATTCCCTCTCCTCCATCCTCCTCTCGGGATTTTGGGCACGCATGCGCATGCGCTGGCATGATTTTCAAGCTGCTAGGTCTGGGCCTAGAACCACGGTGGACCATGTAGAGTCCAGCGCCTTAACCACTCTGCCATCTGCAGGCCCAGAGGTGAGAACTTTGTCATCACTGGTCTGCATATTTTTGACGTAACCAGTTTCCTTCAGTATCAGTTCTTGTTCATTATTTATGCTCCTGTCATTTATATACATAAAAGACAGCATTTGAATCACTGCTCCCCTTAGCCGCCTAGCTCCTGCCTTTTTAAGAAGACATTAGAATATAACCTAGCAGGCAAAGCGGGATCTAGGCTTTATCATTCTCTTTGTGCAAAGCTACATAAGTGCTGAATAAATGCTTTTTAATGATGCGGCAGCTGAAAGGGCTCCACACATTATCTTATTCATATTGAAGCTATCCTGGCAAAGTGAGCGATGTCTCACAGATGGGGAGACAGGAAAGCAGAGAGGTGAAGTGACTCGCATGAGATCGGAAAGCAAATCAGAAACGCAGCCTGCCGGTCTCCACATTCTTCTGGATGGACTGCTAATGTTTATTCATTCACTAAAAAGCCACAGCCTTAAACATCCAAGTCCTCCAGTCCTGGGAAATTTGGGTGTGACAAAAAGCACTTTATGAACTGAGTGAGTAGAAAAATAGTCCTACAGGTTGGCTGAGGTACAAACATGGAAAAGCACCTAGTGAGGAGATAGGACATCTTCACCCTCCCACAGCGATGGATGCCTGGTGCTTCCCGAGACCGCTCATCTTTGGCCCTGAGGTGCTTTACAGCATAATTATCTCCAACGCAGATGTTTGCTTATGTAAAGGAAGCCAAGCTGCAGTTTCTTCATCAGCAAATTGATAGCAAATTGTGCTACTGCCCAAGATCCCAAAGACAGCCAACCAAAGAACCTGATCTACACAGTTGCCTTCTTTCGTTTGTTTGTTTGTTTGTTTTAAGGTTTTTGCCATAGGGCACATGCACTTGTGGGAGAGAGAGACAGCGAGAGGGAAAGTGAGAAATCATACCCCAAGGGGAATAGCCATGGCGTAATCCCTTCTCCTCCATTCGCCTCCTGGGATTTTGGGCATGCACATATGCACGCCGCATGTGAGTTTCAAGCCACTGGATCCAGGACTCAAACCACAGTCAGTCATGTGGGAGTCCAGCACCTTAACCACTACGCACCTGCTGGTTTCCATAGTTGCCTTTTAACACAAAGTTCTAGACCAATCCCTGTTCTTTCCTTAATATTAAAAGTACAAGTAACTGACCATCCTTACTAGTACCCTGAGGGGTCCAGCAAAACTCGTGGTCGGGGGAGCTCTATGGAAGGGAGGATGAGCATGGGAAGGTAATACTAGATTGAGGTTCACGTCAAAGAGAATGCTGGGCAATACAGTTTGGATGCTCAGCCGGGTAAACGAGAAGTTCGAGAGAGAATTCCGGAATGAAGATCCAGATGCCTGGCTCCTTGGCATACAGTGAGAGTGCAAACCCTACTTTCTCATATTGATCTCTACTAACCAACCAGGTGCATTACAACAAGTCCGCTTCCGAGCTCTCCGTGTGAACGGCACTGGGAAGTGACACTAGGAAGGACAGAAGAAGCGGTGCACAGGGCCGGTGGCAAGAGCCAACCAGCAGGCAGCGGCTCTGGTTAACAACCCAAAAGGCACTGTGAGCCGGCAGCCAAGCGCCATCTCCACCTGTCGCGGCCCCTCCAATTCTTTTTTTGTGACCAACGAGCAATAATTGTCCATGCTTGTGGGTACCATGTGATGTTTCAGGACAAGAACACGATTTGCTTCGATTAAATCGGGGTAATTAGTATATCCATCATCCTGGCCTTTGTCATTACTGTGTGTGAGAAACAGTCAAAACTCTCTTTTTAGATTCTGCATGTCTCCCCTTAATATATACCGACTGTCCGCACTGTGTGGTGGAGGTGAAAAGATCAAAGGGCATAAAAGCAGTGACAATGGTATGGACCCTGGACACCGTGTGCCAGGAGGTGGGAGAGGGGAAGAGTACAGGGAAGGAAATCAGGGAGAAAAACAGAGGCAAGACATCCGTGGGACACAGAAATGGCTTATTCCCTGTCGATGACAATGTGTTCAGTATTCTCAACTGGACTGTCTGAGGTGTATTTCACGCTGGGTAAATTCTCTTACAAGCCAAATGATGTATAGTGATCGAGTGCTTAAAATAATAATAATAAAATGTAAACGTCTCTTTTTAGCTACACTGAGATGACAGTAAGGTGTCATTAACTCTGTTCACCTACTGGGTTTACAACCCATCTCCAGGGTTACACTCAACCGGATTCGCTCTCTGTCTTCTCCAAATAGAGGCATTTGCTTCCTTCTTTAAATCCCCAGAGGAATTCATGTGTGCATCTTAAATGAGGCACGCTGTAACCTGACTAGGTTTATGGTATCTGTAAACTGAACAGGACGGTGTTTATATATTACTCTTTACTCAATAATTACTTATTAAACTCTTGCTACAGATTTTAAACTTTTTTTTTTAAGGTTTCTGCTATACGGCACGTGAGCTCGACAGGAAAAAAGTGAGAAATCACCCCCCAGGGGGGATGGCCACACCACGATCCCTTCTCCTCCATTCTCCTCTCGGGATCTTGGGCACGCACGCACACATGCTCGGCATGAGTTTTAAGCCACCGGGTCCGGGACTCGAACTGCAGTCAACTACGTGGGAGTCCAGGGACACAGCCATTATGCTATCTGTTGGTCCCCTAGATTTTAAACTTTTAAAAGACAATAATAGGGCCAACCATGGAATGGTGGTTAAGACGGCTAGATCCCTGGGCAACGATGCAGCTCGAGTTCCAGATCTGGCAGCTTGAGAAACATGCCAGGCGCATATGTGTACATGCCCAAAATCCAAAGAGGAGAATGGAGAAGGGATCATGGCATGGCCATTCCCCCTGGGAGGTGATGTCTAAACACGTACTCTCTCTCCCTGTCTCTCTCCAACCCTCTATACCAAAATTAAATAATACTCTTAAAAGATAATGATATATGTTAGTTTTTTGAGGGGTGGAGTCATGATGTATTCATTTTCAATCCCGGGCAAGAACTGGGATAGAGAAGGCACCCATCAACTTATGTGTGATACAAGTGAATTCAAGACCCATCGTGCTAAAGAAAACGCCAGGGCAACGGCCCCAGACCCATTTTCAATAAAGCTGTCCCCATTAAGACACCCTAGTGTGGACAGTGCCATTCAGGGTGCTAGACAGGGCACCCCTGGCCCTGACCACATCAAGGGTTTAACAGGAAGTACCAGCTGAGCTGCTGTCAGCCTCTCCACGGAAGGGTGATGATGGTGCAGACTCTGCAACCAGGGGCATTAAAACACACGTCAGCGTGGCAGGTGGTGTGGTGGTTAAGGCACTGGACTCCCACATGGTCCACCACAATTCAAGTCCCAGATCTGGTGGCTTGCTTTCTCACTTTCTCTTTTTCCTTCTTTCTCTCTCCCTCTCTGGT
Source organism: Tupaia belangeri chinensis (assembly GCF_000334495.1). Taxonomy (NCBI): domain Eukaryota; kingdom Metazoa; phylum Chordata; class Mammalia; order Scandentia; family Tupaiidae; genus Tupaia; species Tupaia belangeri. The sequence continues at coordinate 2,536,366 of NW_006201391.1, read as the reverse complement.
CAAGTTAAAATAAATAAATAAAGTTAAACAAAATAATTATTTAAAAATGTAAATAAACTTGTAGTTTTCTTTCAAGTCTCCTTCAAATGGAAAGGCATGCACTTCTCCTTCATCCTTATTCTGAATGGCACCTCCCTCTGCTCGACTCCTTTGCAGGTTCATTTCCACTAGGTTTATGTAACAGAACAGCTGAGCGATCCATCAAAGGGGCCCCGGGTGTGGCTGCTGCTGAAATGGCATTTCATTTACAGCTTTCCAGTGAATGACAAAGCACCGCTCCTCTGAGAGCTGCCTGACGCCCAGGACATGTTAATTGTACCTTACGCTCAGGGCATGGGATCGGACGGGAGCTGGCCTCAGCTGAGTCCAAGTGTCCACCCTGATGCGTGAGGTGTGCCCTGTTCATGCTACAAGGGTCCGCCCAGAAATACACGTGTGCACGTTCAAGTCTGTGTACGAACACTTGGACCCAGGAATACTCATATTTACATTGTGCTTTTCCTCTTACTCTCTAGCACTGAATCCTCCCAGCGTCCCCATGAAGACATTATTACAGTTTTTATCACGATCATCTTTCACTCTCATTGCAAACTGAAGAAGCCAAGGGTCTGTGCGGTAAGGTCAAGCACAGGTCCAAGCTCACAATGCCAGTAAGTGGCAGAGCAGGGACTCCCTACTCTACGTTGTCTGACTCAAACCCAAGCCACTCCCCAGCACGGGGGTTCCAAATACAAACACCTGCCCCCGAATGGCCCTGTGTTGAGCAGGGCCACTGTCTCGGCAATGACTCACTATGCAGTGAGTATTTGGGCACAGCGAGGCCACCGGGCAGTAGGTTTTATAAGCAACATTTTATTTCTCTTTCTTTGTTAAGTTGATTTATTTATTTCAATCATGACAGACAGGCAGATACGGCAGGGAATGTGGGGAGAGAGAGGCAGGCACATCTACTGGGTTCTCATGCTGCAATCCGCCTCAGCCCTGCAGCCAGCTGGGATCAGGCGTCAGCCCCAAAGGTTCAGGTAGTCTCAGGATGAGAACCCGGAGCCCTGTACAGCCTCCAGCATCAGCATGATGGAGCAGCGCCCCCACTGCCCGCGCCACCACAGCTGGGCCAAAACAACACACTCAAACACTGTTCTACTGGGGCCAGCAGGAGGCTTGGTGGTGAAGGTGCTAGACTCCCACATGGTCAACCTGGTTCGAGGCCCAGAGCTAGCAACTTGAAAATCACACTGGGTACACGCATGCCCAAAATCCTAAGAGGAGACTGCAGGTGAAGGGATCGCAATGTGGCCGTCCCCCCGCGGAGCTGTTTCTCACTTCCCTCTCACTCTCTCTGTCTCTCTCTGGCAAGGGCACATGCTCTAAGACAAAACCTAAAAATACAGCTATTTGAAATGTTTGTCGTAAAACATTTGTAAAAATCACAAATACTTGGAGAATGAGATGAAATTCATTTTGTTCCCTAACCCAGCATATCATTAGCACTCCGATAGGTACATACATCCTGTCGGACCTTCTAGGATGTACGATATCCTTCTATACCTCTCTGAGATCGTTTATATGTGTTTTATAAAATCGGGCTCGTGGTATGGAGAACATCTACAATGCATTTCCACGTCGCGATCCAGCTGGACGCCCTCCTCTGCTAGTACAGATCCTTCCACTCCATTATCCAAATGGCTCGTGGTGCATTCCAGCTCCTTCAGCCAGTCCCCTGGAGACTGAAGTACGGAGGACAGAAATTAAGCTCTTCCAGGTTCGGCTTACACTATGACTAGGGCTATAGTGAGCACGCTTCAGACGGGCCCTGCGTGTACGGGCCGGGCATCTGGAATCTGAAAGGCTCCAGAATCCCAGATTTCCTGAGCGCTGCTGTGACCCCACAAGCAGAAAAGCCACACCTGTCCTCATGTGGCAGGTCGCAGCCCGGAGGCTGTACTAAAACTATCTCACTGCGCAAAATCACCTTCCAGCCGCATGTACAAATTAATAGTGTATTTAGACTTGAGTCCCCTCCCAAAATACCTCATGTATACGCCCAAATCCCAAAATTTGGAAAAAAAATAAAATCCAGAACACTTCTGCACACAAGCATGTCAGATGTGTTTCTCACTATTTCCATAAGATAAAACCCTATGGAATTGCTGGGCCGAAAGGAACAATCCTTTTGTGTTTTTTTTAATTAGAGATTTTTGCTATACGACAAGTACACTCGCCAGAGAGAGAGACAAGAAGCGAGAAATCACCCCCCAGGGGGAATGGCCACGCCACAATTCCTTCTCCTCCCTTCTTCTCTCAGGATCTTGGGCACACATACACACATGCCCGGCGTGAGTTTAAGCCTCTGGGTCCAGAACTTGAACCACAGTCAGCCGTGTGGGAGTTCATCAATGTAACCATTACACCATCTGCTGGTCCCAGAAACAATCATTTTTAAGGCTATATACATTCTGCAAACTATCCTCTAAGTGAATGTAAATATTTATACTGCCATCAGTTGTGTCTGAGAACAACCAGCTCCCCAACACGCTCATCAATACCTTTGCCATCGATGCTTATCCTGGGAACCACCCCCACTGCCGGGCATCCCCCTGAGCCTTCCTGCCCAGCTGCCCAGCAGTTCAGCAAGCCCTGGCCGCTCGGCTCCAGAGCATACGCCCTATGCCAGCAGACTGCATGCAGCTCACTGCACTGTCGGAACCTGCTCCCAGTCTCCATCCTCCCAACCAGCTGGCCTCCCAACTGGTGTCTCACCTGTCTTGAGTCCACTTCCGAATTCACACGCAGAAAACTCTTACAAAAAAAAATGTCACCCTCCTCACTGGTCACGACCTAGCTCCTGCCTAGCCCTCCAACCTCCCACCTGCCACCCTCCCAGACGTTCGCTCTGTTTCTGACGTGCCAAGGCTCTCCTGCCCAGGCCCCTGAGCACGCTGTTCTCGCCCCATCACCTGCTTTGTTCTTCTCAGATTTCTTCTCATAGGACCCGCCATAACACGAAGGCCTCTTATTTATTTGTTTACGTCCACGTATTCTACCACCCCTACTCCGTACATACAGGAATCTCTTGCTCATGGCTGCATCACCTGTGCCTGTCACAGGGCCTCACCCGGCAGGTTCTCAGTGGGTACTAGTCGAACAGATAAACCCCCAAGAAAGAGACGGATTTTAGTAGTGCCCTGACCAACCACGATACGAAAGCTAATTGCGATTGGAACCGTGTCAGCAGCTGCCTCACAAACAGGCTGAGTTAGACCAGCAGACACAGAGCCCCGCGGCTCGGGCTAGAGATCCGCGTCCTGTCTCAGGCTGACCAGCAGAATCTCCGCACGCGCCAGGCGTGGGCCCTTCTGTACCGAAGACAAACTCTGAGGCCAGCTGCAGGCAGTGGGCACATGATGATCTGCGAGGCTGGGCCCACACAGAAAGTCTTGGGTTCATGTCCCAGGGCCTCCACGGACCAGTGGGCATGTGTGTGCACTGCCATGATCTGGGCTGGCTGAGGCTGGGGCAGGTCATGGTGAAGACCCTGTTGGGATGGCCTTCTCTGGGCACACGTCTGTCTCCCTCTCCCGTGGAAGGGATAAAGAAACTTCAATACACAACTAGAGCTGCATTCTTTAGAAAGTTGCCTTGAAAATAAAATTTACCATTAAAAAAAAAATCACAACCTCTGGCCAGCTGTTGGCATGGCGGTGAGGGCAGCAGGAGCCCACAGGCTGACTACACAGTTCGTATCTCAGACACAGCAGCTTGAAAAAACACGCCAGGCGCATGTGCGTACATGCCCTAACACCGAAGAGGAGAACGCAAGAGAAGGGATTGCAGCGTGACATCCCCACAGGAGGTGACATCTCACATCTCTCTCTCTCTCACACACACGCACGTTCCCTCTAACAAATTAAAAATATATATATTGCAACATACATGAGAATATCTAAGAGTTCATTTTCAGTTTTCAAATTAAACGTGTTTCTTTTTTTTTTTTTGAGAGGTTTTTGCTATAGGGGACGTGAGAGAGAGACAGAGAGACAAAAGAGAAATCCCCCCCCGGGGGGACGGCCACACCACAATCCCTTCTCTTCTATTCTCTTTTCTGGATCTTGGGCACGCACACACACATGCCCAGCATGAGTTTAAGCCACCGGGTCCGGGTCCACCGGACATGGTCGGCCACATGGGAGTCCAGTGACATAGCCGTTATGCCAACTGCTGGTCCCATATTAAAGGTGTTTCAATTTTCTAATTCAATAAGAGAGGAATAAGATATTACAGTTGGTTTTCAGGATTTCTAGAACTCAAACTATTGATAAAAACAAAAGAAATTAAAATGTAGGTAACCGGACCAGTCAGTGTGCAGTGGTCAGGCAGCTGGATCCCACATGGCCGACTTTGTGGTGTTGGATCCCGAAGCTTGAAATCATGCCGGACAAGCATGTGTGTGCCCCAAATCCAGTGAGGAAAATGGAGGAGCAGGGATTGATGGCAGTGCGGCCATCCACGCAGGGGTACTTTCTCACTCCCCCCCCTTTCCCTGTCTCTCTTCTGCAAGTGTACACATGCTATAGCAAGATTAAAAGAAAAAAATGGCGGTGTGGGATCTCTAGAGCGCTCGGCGCTCCTGTTCCCATTATAATCGCCGTGGGCATGCATGGGGCACTTCTGGCATCTGTGCTGACCCACGGGAGGCGAGGGCCATGCCTGCACCGGCACCGACTGCCGAGCGCTCCCCGGGAGCCGGCACCAGGCCTCCGCAGGACGCCCACAGGTACAGGAATGGAGGTCCAGAGAGGACAGCGGGGCTCCAGCACACGTCCACTAACCGCGTGCACTACGGCCTGGGCCGGGGGCCACAGTGTGAGGACAGGGTGCCCAGGGCCAGCACTGAGCACTCCCACCTCCTCCAGCCCGTGCTGATGCAAGAGGCGAAGAACAGCCCCCTCCCGTCTAAGCAGCAGGGCAGCCTTTCCACAGCAGAGCTTCCTCCTCGCACCACACCACCTGTCCCCGAGCTCAGCTGATGCCAGCACGCCCTTCCAGGACAGTCCCGCCACGGCACTCCTGTGTCAGCTCACCAGGCCCCAGTCACCGCGCTGGCCTGGCGCTGACGTTCCTCCTCAGGCCTGTCTCGAGACCAGCCTCTGAAACCCTTCTCACATGTGACGAGGCTCACAGTGTGGGAAAGCAATGTCCCCAGGGTTGCAGGTGCTCGGGAGAAACCTCCCCAGGCGTGTTACGAGACAGCTTAGCCCTCGGGTTGGCATCGCTGCCAAGCGCTGGAGCCCCGCAGGTGAGAGTGTGGACCAGGGCTCTCCTTGGGGCTCACAGAAGACCTCAGGACCTACTTGGCCACTCCTGTTTCCAGCCACTCAAGATGGTGCATACGCCTCAGGAATACTCGGGTCTGCATTTTTTTTTAAACAATAACTAGACAAAAACACAAGTGCTTGATTCCCAGTTGGCCGGAGGAAATAAGAAGGGTGGTCTCCAAGGATCAGGGCAGCCCTCTCTGTTGCCCTCTGTGCTTCGGGGATGCCCTCTGGATAGAAAAGAACGAGGGCAGAAGAGGGAATTTGTTCTCCCACATCGCACCAGCGGGACGGTCAGGAAGGGAATGGAGCCGGGAGGACAGGGACCACGTGAGGGGGACGCACTTCTTTGTGCCCTTCCCCAGTCCGTGAACAGCCAGGGCAGGCTCTGCCAAGGGGACAAGTGTCTGGGGGCCACTGCAGCCAAGGTACAGCGATCATGAAGGGCACAGCGGTTCCAGAGAAGAGACGTCGCCGGCCGGTCTCCAGCGCGTGGCGTGGCACCCTGCCCTCCCGCACGTGGAGCACACAGACGCACGTCCCGAGCTGGACAGCACACGGCTTCCCCGCCGAGCCCACCGCCGGTCTCAGGGCATTTCCTAATCTGAACTTTAGAGACATAGACGACCCAATGGTGACGCTCAGGAAACTGGCTAGTCCACCCCTGGTCAGCAGTTGCCATGTGACACGGCCCCATTGGGAATGACCTCACTCAGGTGTGCAATCTGCAGTCCACACATAGCCCCTTCCTCCCGCCTCGTTGGTCTAACTAAGCAGATCTCCTTAAATATACATCACGTATTGCAGTAGCCTAGACATCGAGTTTCTCCGAGTGAAATCAAATCCAGTGTTTTATCTGGAACAAGCCAACCTAACTGGATTTCCTTCCCAGCATGACCACGGAGAGACCTTCCACTTGGCAGCCGAGAGATGCGTTCAGCTCTAGGCTGGACTTGGGGTGCTGTCCCCAACTCTTAGTACCCCATCTGCTCCCTCTGCTCCAGTCCAAGCACTGCAGGAGCCCTGATGGAGGTCCCCCTAACCCCGTCCAACACCCATGCCCCCAGAGCTTGGCCAGCTCCTGCAGAGTGAGGTGCAGCATCGTGTGATCAGGAACTACCGTCCTAGGAAAAGCCAATGAGTCTGCCACGGAGCCGTCCTCCCTCTGTCATGTCGGTGGGCATTGCCGTGCCTCAGCACAGCCCAGCAGACGGGGGAAGCTCGAGGTCAGTGACACCTACTGGATGGCCACTGCAGGCTCCGTGTCACCTCAGTGGGGCGGGGGGAACCTGATCCCTGACGTCCACTGTGCTCACTTCACAGATGCGGTAACTGAGACCCAGATGGGAAGGGCGTTCCCAAGGTCACAGACCAGGTGGCAGCTGCGACAGTTTCCTAAATCTCAGCACAGGCCACTTCTGCAGCCTTCCCCCCTAAGTTTGGATATGGGAGACTGGGGAAAAATACCTGTAACAATGAGTGGCGATATCGGGCCGTCTTCTTTGGTGAGTCCTCAAATAACAGCTATCATTTCCTGAGGGCCTGAGGGGACACTCAGCACCTACTCGATCTTTCATTTCCCAGATGACCCAAGGTCACACAGGTCATGAACGTCAGCCACAATCTGAGCCTCATTTTGTCACTGACTCTAGAGCATTGCCATCCCCTGAAGTGGAGCCATCCTGTAAGAACAGTCAACCAGTGCAGTCCAGGTGAGAGCCCAGGCTGCAGGGGGCCTGCATGGGCCTGCAGGGGGCCTGCGTGGGGGGCCTGCACGGGGCATGC
>NW_006201391.1:2507015-2511676 GCF_000334495.1 Tupaia belangeri chinensis | reverse complement strand
GTCCTGCACGGGACCTGCACGGGACCTGCACGGGGCCTGCACAGGGCCTGCGCGGGCCTGCACGGGCCTGCACAGGGCCTGCACAGTCAAATTCCAGCTATCTGCGGCTAGGCCTGCATCTGTGTTGAAACATACAGAAAAAGGAACCCATCGAAATACCAAGTGGTGACTTTTTAATATTCTCCTTTATCAATTTGTGTTTTTCTAAAATATTAAACAGGTTGGGGTCCAGCAGGTGGTGCGGTGGTTAAGGGCACTGAATACTCCCACATGGCCAGCCATGGTTCGAGTCCCAGACCTGGTGGCTTGCTTTCTCTCTTCCCACTCCCCCGTCTCTCTCTCTTGTCAAATTAAAATAAATGAATGAATAAATAAAATTAAATGAAAAAGTATTAAAAAAATAAACAGGTGATTCCCATTCATCTGAAACTAAGTTTTTACATTTCAGTAAAATGCACATAAAATGCACCATCTCACTTTTGTTGTTTCCTTTTTGTTTTCTTCAGGTTTTTGCCATAGGGCAAGTGCTCTCACCGGAGAGAGAGACCATGAGAGGGAAAATGGGAAATCATCCCCCAGGGGAGATGGCCACACCACAATCGCTCCTTCCCCATTCTCCTCCTGGGATTGGGGGCACGCACGCACACACACACAACCCGGCATGAATTTTAAGCCACCGGGTCCAGGACTCTAACCGCAGTCAGCCCTGTGGGAGTCCAGTGCCTTACCCACCGTGCAACCTGCTCCTCCCCCATCTTGACTACTCTGGCACGCGGGACCCTGTGGTCTTGCGCACGTGCACACGGTCATGCTGCCACCACCACCATCTCCACAACACCTTCGTCTCACAGAACAGAAACCCTGCAGCACTAAACAACAGCTCATTCCCCTCCTCCCAGCCCCTGGTAACCACCATGGGCCTGCGTCTGAACTGGCCTCTTCCAGGAACTCACATAACGGAAATCATACACCGGTCCCCCTGTGTGCCTGGCTTACTCCACTCAGCGCGATGCCCTCTGGGGTTCACCCACACTGTGCTGTGTCAGGACGTCCTCTGCTCTTAGCTGAATAATATCCACATACACACACATTACATTTGTTTATCCATTTGTCCCTGATGGACATGGGGCTGCATATACTTTTTGGCTATTATAAAAAATGTTGACATGAACATGGGTGCACACATATTTTTTAAAAACCTATACTTTCATTTGTTTGTTTGTTGCCACAGGGCATGTGTGCTCACCAGAGAGAGACAGAGAGTATGAGACAGAGAGAGAAAGTGAGCAATGCCCCCACCAGGAGGACGGCCACGCTGCGGTCCCTTCTCCTTCATTCTCCTCTTGGAACTTTAGGCGCACGCGCACACGTGCCCAGTGTGTTTTTCAAGCCACCTGTGTCTAGGGAACTGCCAAGTCAGCCCTGTGGGATCCAGCCGCCTTAACCACCCACTATAGGCTGGCCCCAAAAGCATCTACACTTTTAAAATGCTGAAATAAATTTCAGAATGTGCTACTGTAGATTCAGGCCAAGACATGTTTTCTATTGGTTCCTACCTAGAAAACAGAGCAGATGCTATACTGGGGCCTACGCTTTGTGCCTCTGTCTTTAAATGCCTCCGGACAAGCAGTGCTCAGCCCTGGCTAAGCAGCAGAATAATCTCGGGGTGTTTAAAAAATACCGATGAGAGGATCTGGACACGTGAAAACATCTGCCCAGATGACTCCACTCCACAGACTGAGAGTCACTGCCCTGACCTCTCGTCCAGGGGCCTCCTCTCCACTGACGAGATCTCTGCCCTGTGGGTAACTCCTTCCTTTCCTCCCAGAGAAAGTCGGATGGGCTGATAACCAGTCCACCAACCCCGCTGTTGGGCTCTCCAATGGAGAAACCCTCCCTCCACCGCGCTGCCTCCTCCAGGTTAAGGTCGTGGGTGGGAGCCCGCGTCTCTCCTGGAAGGGTGCTGATGTGAGTAAGCAGGTAGAACTACTGCCAAGGGGGCCCTCTTGTCCAGGCGGAGGTGAAACTCTTGCACACATTTTCTAGGTAAAGGGACAGACGCATCAACTAGAAGGGATGGGGCTCTTGTCCAGGGCCCAACAGAAGCCCCTTCCCTGGCCTTGCTCTGGGTACAGAAGCAGCAGCCCTCACACTCCTCCTGTCTCCCCTGAGAGCACCCTGAATCCCGGGCCTCCCTCCCACCCCCAGGACTCCCCTCCTTCACTTGGTGTTTCTCGGAAACACTGGTGTGGCGTGCCCAGCTCTGGGTCCCAGCTCCCCTTGGCCGACTCCCTCGGACACAGCTGGGTGTGGCTCTTGCCACCTGTGGTTTCTGGGGCCTTGACAGTAGAGGGTGTCCTACAAGAGGGGGCACTGCGGCTTCAACAGCAGGGGAGTCTGAGGGAGCAGGCAGGCCAGCAGCAGGGCAGGGATAGGATGCAGACTCGCTGGCAGCGGTCTCCACAGAGGGCCTGGACCCTGGCAGCCGTGGCAGCACTCCATGCTCCACACTCCAAAACTGGCCCAGAGAATAGGCCTTCCCTCTGCCGGCCTGGCCTGGCGTCTTCAACTCAGGGCAGGTCAGCTCCAACCCTGAGGCCTGGCTCCAGCACCGTGTGAGGTGTTAATGGAACAAGGTGCGACACGGAGCTGGGGGCAGGCACTCACAGGGAAGGACCGTGGGCTAGGAGTACGCGGCAGGACAGAGGACCACGTGACATGCGGCCGGCGGAGGAAGAAGGGGTGGGCAGAGGGAGCCACACCACGGAGAAGGGCAGAGCACAGGGGCAGGGAGACCCCGCTCTGAGCTCACTTCTGCCCCCCGGAGCACCAGGGCACGGGGGAGCGGGTGGTACAGCCATGACTGGCGGCCAGAGCCCGTCCTGCTGCGTCCCCACGGGAGGCTCGCCGGCAGGGAAGGAAGAGAAGCAGAGCCCGAAGCCCGACGCACAGCGCGCACTGATCAACTGCAGGAGCGGGAAGCCCAGCAGGAACCCAGCCCGGCGCGGCTCTGCCCACGCTGCACAGGGACCCCGAACACGCAGCCCACGGGGCGGTCCTCTCCACCTCCTGGGCCCCACCAAGCACCAGCAGCTACGCAGGCCTGAACCACCTCCCGGTTTTCACACCGATTTCCCACCCACAGGTGCAAAAATGCCAGCCCAGGAGGAGTCCCCTGCCACATCAGGGGGCCAGAGGAGGGAGTCCTGGAGATGAGACCCTGAGTGCTCACTTTATCCCTTCTTCAGCATCCCTTCGGGCAGGGTGAGGCATCTTGCACAGTTCCGGTAAAGGGACAGAAGCATCACCTAAGGGTGGAGACCAAGGCAGCCTCACACAGAAGCGAGCTGTGTGTGCTACCCAGGGCTGCCTGCAGGGCGGCAGGGGAGAGCTGCTGAGATGGGTCTGTTTAGGGACACCATCACCAAATTAACAGGGCAGCTTCCAGGGAGTGAACCCTGCAGCCCACGCTGCGGTGGAGGCCCACTTGTTTTCTTTTAGGTTTTTGTCATATGGTGTGTGCGCTTGCCAGAGAGAGAAAAGGGGAGAGAGGAAAAGTGAGAAAGCACCTCCCATGATTTTCAAGCTGCTGGGCCAGGGACTCAAACTGCTGTGGGCCATGTGAGAGCCCAGCACCTTAGCCACCACACCACCCTGAGGTCCACTTCTGAGCATATCTATCCCCAAGGAGTTTCACGATGTGACCAGAGGACAAAAGGACATGAATTCAAATAGATGCGGGTCCAAACTGAGCTCAGGGACATTCTAAGCTCTGTGACAGGATTTCAGCTCTAAAACGAGAGATAAAAAGATGAACAGAATCCGATGCCGTGCTCATGGAGTTACTCGATAATAGCTCAGCATTACCACGAACTCACTACCGTCGTCAGGCGTTCTCACTTCACGATTCACATGCTTGCCCTCATTTGCTCAGAGCCACAATAAGACTTGCGAGTTGTCTGCTGACAGGGCGTGAGGTCACGCTCATTGATCGTGTATTGATAGGGGGCCATTTTCCTGGCACACTGCAGGCAGAAGGCAGGACAGAATGTGTGCGTGTGCCCACCCCGGGTGCGAAGAAGTTGCGGGCATGTGCGTGTTCACTTGAGCAGGTCCTGACTCAGGAGAGGGCTCTGGGAGTCCGGGAGAGAGGACAACGGACTCTGCACTTGTCACCATTGTGTGTGTGTGCGTGCGTGTGCGTGCGTGTGTGTGTGTGCGTGCGTGCGTGTGTGTGTGCGCGTGTGTGTGCGTGCGTGTGTGTGTGTTAATACCGTGTGCTTGTGCTACCTCTTAAAAACGTAAAGAATAACAAAAAAAGAAAAACACAGCGCTGGAAACTGCGGACGAGTGGGCAGGAGAACGTGGTTCCGTGCTTCTTCACCTCTGCAGAGGCTGACTGCCCGGAGGTGCGGCTCCCTTCCTCCGGGCAGAGCTACGGGCCCACCCCGTGTGAGCCAGGGGAGCTGGAGCGGCCTCTCCAGAAGTGGCACTCAATAAAGATGGCAGAGCCACGATCACACAGCCCTTTTATCCAAGGAGTGCAAAGTGCCTTGGTCATTCCTGAGACCCGAACCGCGCCAGGAGAAGGGGGTGGCTCCCAGCGGGTCGTGACAGCAGATCTAAGCCTGCCACTTCCAGGGACCTTGGGCGATTGCTCG